>NC_091474.1:230870217-231125184 GCF_036971445.1 Narcine bancroftii | reverse complement strand
TGGGGATAGAAGGGACCGTGGGGGGGGTGGGTGGAGAGAAGGGACCGTGGGGGGGGGAGAGAAGGGACCGTGGGGGGGGGAGAAGGGACCGTGGGGGCGGGGGAGAGAAGGGACCGTGGGGGGGGGAGAGAAGGGACCGTGGGGGGGGGGGGAGAGAAGGGACCGTGGGGGGGGGGGAGAGAAGGGACCGTGGGGGGGGGGGGTGGAGAGAAGGGACCGTGGGGGGGGGGGGGAGAGAAGGGACCGTGGGGGGGGGGGAGAAGGGACCGTGGGGGGGGGGGGGAGAGAAGGGACCGTGGGGGGGGGGGGAGAGAAGGGACCGTGGGGGGGGGGGAGAGAAGGGACCGTGGGGGGGGAGAGAAGGGACCGTGGGGGGGGGGAGAGAAGGGACCGTGGGGGGGGTGGGGGGGGAGAGAAGGGACCGTGGGGGGGGGTGGGGGGGGAGAGAAGGGACCGTGGGGGGGGGGTGGGGGGGGAGAGAAGGGACCGTGGGGGGGGGGGTGGGGGGGGGAGAGAAGGGACCGTGGGGGGGGGTGGGGGGGGAGAGAAGGGACCGTGGGGGGGGGGTGGGGGGGGAGAGAAGGGACCGTGGGGGGGGGTGGGGGGGGAGAGAAGGGACCGTGGGGGGGGGTGGGGGGGGAGAGAAGGGACCGTGGGGGGGGGGTGGGGGGGGAGAGAAGGGACCGTGGGGGGGGGTGGGGGGGGAGAGAAGGGACCGTGGGGGGGGGGTGGGGGGGGAGAGAAGGGACCGTGGGGGGGGGGTGGGGGGGGAGAGAAGGGACCGTGGGGGGGGGGTGGGGGGGGAGAGAAGGGACCGTGGGGGGGGGGGTGGGGGGGGAGAGAAGGGACCGTGGGGGGGGGGGTGGGGGGGGAGAGAAGGGACCGTGGGGGGGGGGGTGGGGGGGGAGAGAAGGGACCGTGGGGGGGGGGGTGGGGGGGGAGAGAAGGGACCGTGGGGGGGGGGTGGGGGGGGAGAGAAGGGACCGTGGGGGGGGGGGTGGGGGGGGAGAGAAGGGACCGTGGGGGGGGGGGTGGGGGGGGAGAGAAGGGACCGTGGGGGGGGGGTGGGGGGGGAGAGAAGGGACCGTGGGGGGGGGGGTGGGGGGGGAGAGAAGGGACCGTGGGGGGGGGGGGTGGGGGGGGAGAGAAGGGACCGTGGGGGGGGGGGTGGGGGGGGAGAGAAGGGACCGTGGGGGGGGGGGGTGGGGGGGGGAGAGAAGGGACCGTGGGGGGGGGGTGGGGGGGGAGAGAAGGGACCGTGGGGGGGGGGTGGGGGGGGAGAGAAGGGACCGTGGGGGGGGGTGGGGGGGGAGAGAAGGGACCGTGGGGGGGGGGTGGGGGGGGAGAGAAGGGACCGTGGGGGGGGGTGGGGGGGGAGAGAAGGGACCGTGGGGGGGGGGTGGGGGGGGAGAGAAGGGACCGTGGGGGGGGGGTGGGGGGGAGAGAAGGGACCGTGGGGGGGGGGTGGGGGGGGAGAGAAGGGACCGTGGGGGGGGGGTGGGGGGGAGAGAAGGGACCGTGGGGGGGGGGTGGGGGGGAGAGAAGGGACCGTGGGGGGGGGGGGTGGGGGGGAGAGAAGGGACCGTGGGGGGGGGTGGGGGGGGAGAGAAGGGACCGTGGGGGGGTGGGGGGGGAGAGAAGGGACCGTGGGGGGGGTGGGGGGGAGAGAAGGGACCGTGGGGGGGGGGGGGGAAAAGGGACCGTGGGGGGGGGGGAAAAGGGACCGTGGGGGGGGGGGAAAAGGGACCGTGGGGGGGGGGAAAAGGGACCGTGGGGGGGGGGAAAAGGGACCGTGGGGGGGGGGAAAAGGGACCGTGGGGGGGGAAAAGGGACCGTGGGGGGGGGAAAAGGGACCGTGGGGGGGGGAAAAGGGACCGTGGGGGGGGGAAAAGGGACCGTGGGGGGGGGGAAAAGGGACCGTGGGGGGGGGGAAAAGGGACCGTGGGGGGGGGGAAAGGGACCGTGGGGGGGGGGAAAGGGACCGTGGGGGGGGGAGAAGGGACCGTGGGGGGGGGGGAGAAGGGACCGTGGGGGGGGGAGAAGGGACCGTGGGGGGGGGAGAAGGGACCGTGGGGGGGGGAGAAGGGACCGTGGGGGGGGGAGAAGGGACCGTGGGGGGGGGAGAAGGGACCGTGGGGGGGGGAGAAGGGACCGTGGGGGGGGGGAGAAGGGACCGTGGGGGGGGGAGAAGGGACCGTGGGGGGGGGAGAAGGGACCGTGGGGGGGGGAGAAGGGACCGTGGGGGGGGGAGAAGGGACCGTGGGGGGGGGAGAAGGGACCGTGGGGGGGGGAGAAGGGACCGTGGGGGGGGGAGAAGGGACCGTGGGGGGGGGAGAAGGGACCGTGGGGGGGGGGAGAAGGGACCGTGGGGGGGGGAGAAGGGACCGTGGGGGGGGGAGAAGGGACCGTGGGGGGGGGAGAAGGGACCGTGGGGGGGGGAGAAGGGACCGTGGGGGGGGGAGAAGGGACCGTGGGGGGGGGAGAAGGGACCGTGGGGGGGGGAGAAGGGACCGTGGGGGGGGAGAAGGGACCGTGGGGGGGGGAGAAGGGACCGTGGGGGGGGGGAGAAGGGACCGTGGGGGGGGGAGAAGGGACCGTGGGGGGGGGGAGAAGGGACCGTGGGGGGGGAGAAGGGACCGTGGGGGGGGGAGAAGGGACCGTGGGGGGGGGGAGAAGGGACCGTGGGGGGGGGAGAAGGGACCGTGGGGGGGGGAGAAGGGACCGTGGGGGGGGAGAAGGGACCGTGGGGGGGGGAGAAGGGACCGTGGGGGGGGAGAAGGGACCGTGGGGGGGGGGAGAAGGGACCGTGGGGGGGGGGAGAAGGGACCGTGGGGGGGGGAGAAGGGACCGTGGGGGGGGGAGAAGGGACCGTGGGGGGGGGGAGAAGGGACCGTGGGGGGGGGAGAAGGGACCGTGGGGGGGGGAGAAGGGACCGTGGGGGGGGGAGAAGGGACCGTGGGGGGGGGGAGAAGGGACCGTGGGGGGGGGGAGAAGGGACCGTGGGGGGGGGAGAAGGGACCGTGGGGGGGGGGAGAAGGGACCGTGGGGGGGGGAGAAGGGACCGTGGGGGGGGGAGAAGGGACCGTGGGGGCGGGAGAAGGGACCGGGGGGGGGGGCGGGGAGAAGGGACCGGGGGGGGGGGAGAAGGGACCGGGGGGGGGGGAGAAGGGACCGGGGGGGGGGGAGAAGGGACCGGGGGGGGGGAGAAGGGACCGGGGGGGGGGAGAGAAGGGACCGGGGGGGGGGAGAGAAGGGACCGGGGGGGGGGAGAGAAGGGACCGGGGGGGGGGAGAGAAGGGACCGGGGGGGGGGGAGAAGGGACCGGGGGGGGGGAGAAGGGACCGGGGGGGGGGGAGGGAGAGAAGGGACCGGGGGGGGGGGGGAGAAGGGACCGGGGGGGGGGAGAGAAGGGACCGGGGGGGGGGGGGAGAAGGGACCGGGGAGGGAGAGAAGGGACCGGGGAGGGAGGTGGGACTGGTGGGGGGGGAAAGAGGGATGAGGCTCGGGACCTCTGGGGGGGCGAGGGTTGAGGCGTGGGACTGGTGGAGGGGGAGGGGACGGGGGGGAGGGGACGGGGGGGAGGGGACGGGGGGAGGGGACGGGGGCAAGGGGGAGAGAGCAAAGGATGTTGAGAGGGTGTGGAATGAACTGAGGGACTGGGGAGAAGACGGCAAGGGACTGGGGGGGGAATGAGGCGTGGGGCTGGTGGGGAGGGTTGAGTCGTGGGACCGGTGGGGGGTGGGCGAGGGTTGAGGGGGGGGGGGAGAGGGTTGAGGCGTGGGACCGGTGGGTGGGGGGAGAGGGTTGAGGCGTGGGACCGGTGGGGGGGGCGAGGGATGAGGCGTGGGACCGATGTGGAGGGTTGAGGCAAGTGACCATTGTGGGTGGGGAGGGTTGAGGCAAGGTACCGACCGGTGGGTGAGCGAGGGTTGAGGCAAAGGACCAGTGGGGGGAGCAGGAGGGTTGATGCGAGGGGCTGGTGGGGGGGGGAGTGGAGTGGCAATTGGTTAGGTTTGTGGAATAAAACACGGAAGCCTGCAGACACTATGGTTGAAATAAAAACACAAAACTGCGCAGTGTATAATTAGATAAAGATGAACAACCAAAGTTTTGGGCTTGAGCCCTTCATTAAGGGCAGGCACCTGAACCAAATGGTAGAGGGACAGAGGAGTGCAGTCCCATGAGCAGGAGGTAATAGGTGGATAAGAGAGGCAGATGAGAAAGCAGGGTGAGTGGGAAGGCTTTGAAGGGGAAAGAGGTGGAGAGCTTAAGGAAAGAAGTCAGAAGGTTGGGGAAGAGAGGGTGAATGGGGAGTGGGCTAGCAGAAGCCTGAGAATTTGATGTTAATGCTATCTGGCTGGATAGTGCCCAAGTGGGATATTAGGTGAGGGTTGAACTGTGGCATGGGCAATGTAAGTAGAGGCTGGGGTATTGGAAGGTATAAAGCTCCAAAACACGGCAGATCAGGTAAAGTGCTGAGGTAGAACCAAGATTTCAGGGAAATCTAATTAATGTGCAAAAGCGTCATGCAGCCTCCATAGGAGGCAAAGATGTGTAACCAATGTTTCGAGCCTGAGCCTTTTGTTAATGTATGGTCAAAAAGGTGAGGGGAGGAGTACAGGCCTACAGTCAAGAGGCCATAGGTGGACATACATAGGAGGTCAGGAGAGAAAACCTGAGAATGATTGGGGAGGAGTAGCGAATGCAGAGCTGAAAGAAAGGAGACAGGTAGGGAAAGGGGTGGGGGGGTCAGTTCTCATGGAAAATGGAGAAGTTGATGTTAATGCCATCTGGTTGGAGGGTGTTCTTCCAATTTATGGATGGTCTCAGTCTGACTGTGTATGAGAATGGAGTGGGGAATTAAATATGGTTTTCCACTGGGAGATCCCCACTATTATAGTGGACAGAGCAAAGAGCTCAGCGAAGTGATCTCCCAATCTGTGTGCAGTCTCTCTGTCGAGGAGGCCACAATGGGAGCACTTGATGCAGTAGATGACCCCTGGAGATTTATAAGCAATGCTGCTTCACTTGGAAGGGGTAGTTGGGGCCCTGAATGGTGGTGAAGTAGAAGGTGTAGGGACAATCTTTCAAGATAATTTTCCATTAGAAACAAAAAGCACTGCATGTGTTGGAACTTAAGACAAAATGGACAATTTGAAAAATGCATGTTATTCTACCCATGAGCAAGGTTGAAGGGGGGAGGAGTACAGGGCAACAGCTAAGAAGCCATAGATGGAGTAAAAACATAATGCTGGAGAAACTTAGCAGGTCAAGCAGTGTACTTTTTATAGCAAAGATAAAGATACATAACCAATGTTTCGGGTTTGACCCCTTCATCAAGTATGAGCAAAATGTAGGCAGGCGCCCAAACAAAATGGTGTGGAAAGAGAAACTAAAGGTTTCTGGTTTTCCACCCTTTCTCAAGTCCAACGAACTCTGTCCAAAGGATTATTGATATAAAACCTTGCTTTCTCTGATGCGCGCTCTCTCTCACAGCTGGGAACTAAATATCCATGGATACACTCTGTGGTGGAAGGTAGGGAGAGGGGATGAGGTGGTTCTGCAGGTTTAAAATTGAATTGAACATTTGGAGAGAGGAGCCACTGGATCAGAAACTATAGAGTCCGTGTGGGTAAGAATGAAGAAACTGAGGCTAAAAAGATCCTGATGGTGGAGTTGTATGCAGGCCTCCAAACAGAAGCCAGGATGTTGTGTGCAATCTACAGAGGGAGATGGAGAGAGCATGCAAAAAGGGCAAATAAGAAAGGTGCAGGATAGATGTATTCCAAAAAAAAACAGGAAAAATGACAAATGTGGATGACATGAGAAGTAAAAGCAAAAGAAAGGGCATTAAAGTAAGCGTTAGTGGGCAGGTTGAGGACTGGGAACTATTTAAACACTCTCTGAAGTCAACTAGGAAGGTCATACAGAATGAAAAGATAAACTTTGAAAGGAAGCTCGGAAATAGTATCAAAAAGGATATGAAAAGCTTTTTTTAAAAAAGTGTATCAAGAGTGAACAACAGGTAAGAGTAGATATAGGACCGATAGAAAATGACGCTGGAGAAATTGTAAGGATAGACAAGATGGAAGAGGAACTGAATGACTATTTGGCGTCATTTTTCATTGTGGAAGACATTAGCAGTATAACTTACTTTTAAAGGTGTCAGGGAGTGCAGTCACAATCACCAGTGAGATGGTGCTTGAGAAGACGGAAGGTCTCCTAGACCAGATGGAATGCACTCTTGGGTTTTGAAAAAGTAGCTTTCTAGATTATGGAGGCATTAGTAATAATCTTTCAAGAATCAAACTGTTCTGGCATAGTACCAGAGGACTGGAAAATTCCAAAGGTTGCTCCAGTATTTATAAAGGAGGAAGGAAATTCTTGATCTGTTATCCTAAAATCAGTGGTTGGGAAGTTGCTGGAGTTGATTGTTGAGAATGACATTACAGATAAAAGATAGGCCATAGTCAGTGTGTTTCCTCAAAGGAAATTCTTGCCTGGCAAGTCTACTGCAATTTTTTTTGAGGAAATCACAAACAGATGAGACAAAGGATGTTGTATGTTTGAACTTTTGACATGGTGCTGCACATGAGACTACTTAACAAGATGAGAGCCTATGGAATTACAGGAAAGATACTAGTGTGGGTGGAGCATTGGCTGATTGGCAGGAAACAATGAGAATAAAGGGCTATATTGTAGTTGACTAAAGTATACTCTTAATATACTTGTGGGGTTCTGCAGTGATCAGTGTTGCAGATACTTTTATGTTGTATGGTAATGATTTGGATCATGAAATAAATGGTTTTGTGGCTTAGTTTGCAGATGATGCAAAGATAGGTGACAGAGTAGGTAGTAATGAGGAAACTCTAGGCCCTTTCAGACTGCCATGTAAAATGGGATTAACCAGGCAATTTGCATGTTTAGCAACCCAATGACATGGCAATTTGAAAGGGTCCAACTGGGTCCCTTACCTACCTCAGAGGTGGTCAGGGAACCCAGTAAAACTTACCCAGGCATCCTGGTGGTTTGAAAGGGTAAATGGCCGACCCGGTTACTCTGGTGATGCCAGCACTTGCATCACAGGGAAACCCCTGATTGAGGTGCCGCTGTCATAATTGGGTGGAGAGTAGGAGGGGGCCTCCATCGAGGTGGGGTATAGTCTAGGGTTCTCTTTTCAGAAAGGATGTGCTAGCATTGGAGAGGCCTTTGAAGGAAATGATTCCTGGAATGAAACACACGAGGAAAGTTTGAAGGCTCTTGAACTGTGTTCTTTGAAGTTCAGAAAAATGGGGGAGAGCCTTGTAAACTATGGCAAAATTGTTTCCCATGGCGAAGGAGTCAAGGCGAAGAGGGCCCAACTTCAGGATTAAAGAGTGCTCATTTAAAATAGATGATGAGTATTTTTTTAGGTAGACTGGAATTTTCTTCCATGGGTGGCTGTGCAGGCGATGGCTTGAGAGCTATCTGAATAGTCAGGGTATCAAAGGTTATGGAGGTGGGGCTGCGGGGGAGAATGGATCTGCTCATGATGGAATGGCAGTGAGGGCTAAATTGACCAAATGGCCTGCTCCACTGTAATATCGTGGTCCTTCTCTTTCATCTCCCCGTCCCCCCTCCCTACCATGAATGCTGCGTGACCTAATTTTTTCTGCTTTTTGCTTCAGATTTCTAATGTCTGCTATTTATTTTTGATAGAAAGATTGGGTAGGATCAACTATGCACGTCTGCAAAATATCTAAAAAGAAAATGCGCAAATAAATTTTTCGAGAAACTTTTCAGGATTAATAGTAAATGAGTTTATTTGTATTGAATAGTGCTATTGCAGAATGCATTTTGTCTCAAAGATATTGTAGAATTTTGATTCTATTCTTATTGTCATCTGACATCCTACTCAATAATTTGGCGCGGTTGGCCTAGCAGTTAGTGCAATGCCTTTTCTGTGAAGCGATCGAGATTGGGGTTCCAATACCATGCTGTCTGGAAGGAGTTTGTACGTTCACCCCGTGTCTGCATGGGCAGTTTCTTCCCACCGTTCAAAACCTACTGAGCGTGTAAGTTAATTGGGTGTAAATTGGGCAGCATGGACTCGTGGGCCAAAATAGCCTGTATGTCTAAATTTAAATATTTGGAATAGTTCATGACTCTGATTAGTGTAATTATTAGAATTAAACCATTAGAATATATTTTTGTCTTCATTAAAAGTCCCATAATAAATTAGAGATTGTGGTGGCTCACCACCGTGGAGATGGAGCTGGCACATCGCATGGTAGTGGACAGCAGCATAACATACTGTAACACATCCCTTAACATAGTGAACCAGTGCGGTTGAAAGCTGGCGCAGTACAAGATCAGCTGCCCTAAAATGGCAATAGCCAAGCCGCCCAACTAACAGATCAATAACAGGATAGGGGAGAAGAGTATTTTCATGCAAGAATGTTATTCATGCAGCTGATGTCAGCCAATCAAACAAATGGTGGGAACTCCAACTGTATAAAGAAGCCCTTTCAGCCTCAATAAATCTCAGAGCTTGGGGGAATGGCGTGATGGTGCAGGGAGAAGACGTGGAAAAATGCCTGCCTTTGGCAAAACTATTAAAAACCCGATTTTAAAGATTTTAAACTTTTTTAGAAAATATTGAATATATTGCTAATATATCCTAAAAGCAATTATGAGGAAAACAAAAGTACAAGCAGTTAAAAAAGACTTCTAAACAGCTCTCAAGTACAGAAGAACTTGGGCCAGCCTCCGGAGTCGATTCCTCCTCACACAAGACCGCAATGTCAGTCCCTGGGTAAGATCCATTTGACTCCGGCGTCAACTTCACGCAGTGTTGAGGAAGATGGCGCTGCTGCCCGAAGACATCCTACGGGTCATGAGGAGCAATCGCGCACATACGTTATATTAAGTGCACCCCAAGCTGCAGGGGGACCCAACTTGGCCCAGCGATGCTGAGCTGACAGGATGGGGGGGGGATCCAAACCTGCAGTTGGGCTGGAAAGCCATCTGCATCGACATAGGAAGAAGAAGGTGACATTGGAGGGGGACTGGAAGAAGAAATTTACCCAGGTATGGAGGAGGAAGAGACTGTTATATACAAGGGTAGGTCCATATCTAAACAGTTTAAATCTGACCCTCATTACTCAGATCCACCATCACATTGATATATCTAAACAGACAGAGGATTTGGCAACTCAGATGGGTCAAGGTTTTTCATCTATGAAGGAACAACTTGCTGATATGAAGGGGAAGATATCATCTATTAAGTTGGATGTAGCAAAGTGTGTGAAAATGGTGGATAAGGCACAAGATAAATTTTTCATGACTAAGGATGATGTGGAACAATGTAAAGAAAAGATGGGTCAGATGGAGGATTCATTCACTGGTTGGGAAATTCAGAAAATCGATGCGTTGGAGAATCAAAGTCGAAGGAATAATGTTAAGATTGTTGGGCTTCTGGAAGATTTTGGAAGGCCCTGATTCGGTCCAATTTTCTCAGAAATGGATTCCTGAAGTTTTGGGGAAAGAATATTTTCTGAATGGTTTGGAATTGGATAGAGCTCATGAGTGATAAGAAGAAAACTTCTTCCAGGTCAAGCTCCACGTTCTATCCTGATTAGATGTTTACGCTGTCGAGAAGGTGATCTTAAGAGTGCAGTTTAAAATGCGAGAAGTAATCAAGGCACCCTGCTTGTTAAGAATAATAAAATTTTCTTTTATGCTGATTTAAGCCAAGCTGTATTAAACGTCATAGAATTTAATTCTGCTAAAGCTGTTTTGTGAAAGAAAGGATACAAATTTGCTTTATGATATCTTGCTGTGTTACGAGTCCAAAGGACCCTAAAACCCAGCAGCAACAGATATTCAACAATGCAAATAGTTACTTAAACAAAAGTTGTTTTAATTGTCTTTAACCATGAAAACAGAATCAAACTTTAACTTATCTCTATTTTTAACTTATTTAACCCCCTTCTATTTCTAAGTGCACATGTATGTAATGTGTGTTAAGTTTAGAAAGTTCTTTGGTTCATAGTCCAATCTCACATCTCATTCTTCCAAGTTCTCTTGTTGCAGGCAATTCTTATACTGTGCACAGAATTTAACATGTGTAAAGTTCACCAGGCTTTGGTGCTCGAAAGGTAAATGGTTACTGCTCAGGTAACATTTTCAGGTTTTGTAGAGAGAGATGTGTGATTCCAGGATTTCCACAAGTCACCTCAATGTCTTGCTGATGAAACTTGCCCCATCAGGGTTCTCCAGATAATAACCTCTTTCTTTCAGGTTACCACAGAGTTCCTTTCTGTTCCGCTTATTCCAAGAGAAACACTAGACAGCTCATTTTCTCCTCCTGCATGACACACAAGAGTAGGCCGTCCTCCACTCTGGAGCTTCTGTTTTAGTTCCAACAGGCTTTTCCTGGCTGATACTGTTCAGTCTTCTCTCTCTCTCTCTCTCTCTCTCTCTCTCTCTCTCTCAAACTGCCAGAAAGCCCATGTCTCTCTCTCTCGCTTTTCCTTTTCTCGCTCTTGCAAAACCACCTGACCTTCTCCAGCCAACAATAGAAGTCGGTCTTCTGGTTCATCTGTTATTTTTAGGTAAACAAGAACCCATTTGTGACCTTTCTGTGATCACTCCAAAATTCTGCAAAGAGCTATCAATAGACATCATGTCTCCTGCTTGTTGCTTTAAAGACAATAGTCCATTTATTTTCACAGTTTCTGTAAAGTCACTCATAATATGAATTCTCCAGTATTTTCAAAAAGATCTGTTTTAAAGTGTGTGTGTGTAACCTACTCTATCTTTTCCAATTTATCTCCCAAAAATATTCAGTCACAACTGTACTTAGTTTTTTTTTATGGAGACTTTCAATCTCAGTTCTTTACTGACGATGCCGAAGCTCTCACATTTGCTAACTCTCTACCGAATAATAAACAGATGAAATGTCAAGAAAGTTTTTTCCAACAGTCAGTCTGTACCAGTTCAGAAGGGGAAGAAACACATTTGTCTGAGAAGGAACATCAGAAATTGAAAAGAGATTGGGTTGGACCAAGTTACAGCATTTTTGTTTAATTCAAAAGCAAAGGAGTAGCTATTTTGAATAATAAAAAGTTATCTTTTAAATTGGAATCAGTTATTGAGTCAGTTGGTAGACTTTTGATTGATAATTGTAAAAAAAAATTCTGAGTTTTGGACTTTAGTGAAGTTTATGCTCCTAATATAGAAGATGATAAATTTATGTTGGATTCTTTTCTTAATTTAAATCAAGCATATGGAAAAATTATGGTAGGAGGTGATTTTAATTGTTTGGATCCATTATTAGATAAATCCCTAAAAACAGTAGTTAGGTCTAAAATGGCTAAATGATTGATGATGTGTATTTAGTAGATATATGGATGAGGATTAATCCTAAGGAGAAAAATTTTTTTGTTTTATTCATTTCAACATGATTCTTATTCTAGAATAGATTTATATTTGGTATCAGCACAATTGCAAGGCTGGGTATTGAAGGCTGAATATAAGATGACGATTTTGTTATTAATAACATGTACTGGTTCAGAGAGAATTGACAACATCTATTGTTGGAGATTTAATTCTTCGTTGTTGAAAAATGTACAATTTTGTAATTTTATAAGATCAAATACAGCTTTTTTTTGGAAAATAAATATGGATTCAGTTAAGAGTAAATTTGTTTTATGGGATGCTGTAAACGCATATTTGAGGGGACAAATTATTAGTTTTACTGCTAACATTAAGAAACCACATGTAGCTGATGTAACTAAATTAGAGGAGATAGAGATTTTAGAAAAATTTACAGCAAAATTCAACAGAAATGAAGAAAATAAGTTTAACTAATATGAAGTTACGTTATAATTACAAACATAAATTAGAGAAATTGCTACAGAGAAATTTTTAGAAGTTATTTTGAAAGTAAAATTTTCATTAGATCCTTTAGTATTTTTGTTGGGTAATATTAAGATGATTAGTTTAGAATTAAAATTAAATAGATTTCAAATTGCTTTTTTGAGATTGGCATTAGCTGTGGTTAGAAAATGTCCGGCAATTACTTGGAAAAATGAGACTGATTTGATTTGGAGTTGGGGTCCTGTATTCCATTGGAAAAGAGAACATAATTTACGTGATAATTATCTTTTTTACTGTAATACTTGGAGCCCATATTGGGATTAAATCCCCTTACAGCCCAGTCGTGGTGTTACTCCAAACCATGGGAATTAATTAATTTTGTTGTTGTGGGTAATCTCCTTTTTCTTTCTTTTGGGATCGGTTGGGGTGGGGGGTGGGGGGGTTAGGAAAGAGGGGGTTAGTTTTAAAATATCAGGTATGTATTTTGTGAATTGTTTTTAAGTTTTATTCAATAATTATGTTTCAATATATTGCATCATGATTCAATAAATAAAATTTTCAAAAAATATCTTAGAGCTTAACCTCCCACACTCCAAGTGTGTGTGCTTCATTGTAGTAGTCGGCCACAGACTGTACATTTCAAGTCCATTCCATGAGTGAAACGGTTCTAAACTAATATTAATATTTGGCCGAACTAATGTTTTATTAATTTTATTTGCAGACTGTTTGAAGCTAAGATACAAAGCTATGCAGGTGACGATCCATTGGATCTATGGGTCAGGTAAAATATTCATTTGGTGGATTGCTTCTTGATAGGTCGCAGTATTACCGGAAGGCTGAGTTGCATTTGTCATTTCCAGGTTTGTACAGTGGGCGGAACCTCGTCTTCTACCAGCAGAAAAAGATGTGTTGATCTCATTGATGGAAAAGATTGTGAACAACTTCAGGAATGACAAAAAATATTCAAATGATCAAAGATATATTCACTGCTGGCTGAAACTGGTAATCTTTGTGTGGATATTACGTAATATTCATTTGATTTTATTCATTATAAATGAGAGGATTACAGGAGCATTATTTCCAGCTATCAGTGATGAAGTAATTTTAATTTAACAAGTGGTTTATTCTGGAAAATTACTGAAATTTATGCTCAGCTTTCATTCCCCCTCTACGTGGACTCGGTTTTATTTTAATTTGTACCTCATCGATGGAACACTTCAGTAACTTTTATTTCATGTAACTAAAGGATTCCTTGAACTCAAATTTTGCATTACCCAATTGCTATTCTTTAACACCTTGTCATTCTTGAAATTAAACCAAATGATCGTTTTATAATCTGATTCAAGTTTTATAATTTTTATGAAAACTCTGAGTGATAAACAGATTGATTTTAAAAACATCTTGATCCCGTTATTCAAAATAAGCTGTCTCCAAATTGTTGTCTCAGTTTCAACTTCTATTTCACCCCTCCACCAAAAATCCAGAGACACACAGTGGTGTGGCTAGTAGGACTGGTGTCTTTGCAGCTCTAGTGACCCAGGCTGATGCTGACCTTGGGCATTGTCTTGCAAGATGGCGTGGTCGACTTTCTGCAGATTGCAGAACCGCCGTCACAAAATCTTTAAAATACCTATTACAAAAACCTATAAAATACTCACATTCCTAGCTGCCATCCTTGCAATCATCTGCACGTAGGGTTTTTTTCCAATCACTGAACAGCTTCTGAACACAGTTAACAATCTTCAAATCTCCTGGGTAATGTCTGCTTCAGAAACAGTGGCTGCAAGGTATAGTCCTTAAAAGGACAGGCCACCACCGAGATAAAAAATGTAGACTGAGGGCCGGGATTCAAACAAGGCTGAAGTGAAGGGGTCTGAGACCTCCCCTACTGTCCATATTACTGGCAAATGTCCAGTCATTGAAGAATAAAATTGACGACCTGAGGGCAAGGCTACTCTACCAGAGACAAGTAAGACAAATCTCAGTTGTTTGCTGCACCGAAACCTGGCTAACAGAGAACCCACCAGACTCCGCTATCCCACCAGACAGTTTCACCATCCATAGACTGGATCGGAACTCGGATTCTGAAAAAGGGAGAGGAGGCGACATGTGCTTTTTCATTAATACTGGGTGGTGCACGGACATTGGAGTTCTGTCGACCTCTGCCTTGGATCAAATCTAAATTAAATGCAGACCCTCTGTCTACCATGAGAGTTCTCACCAGAGTTTATATCCCTCCCAATGCCGATTACAAGCAGGCACTTGCGGAGCTGCATGATGTCAATAAACAAGAGAAGGCCTATAAGTTTTAGTCAGCAACTTTAACCAGGCCTGTGTCAAGAAAACCGTGCCTAACTGCCACCAGCATCTGCATCAGAGCTCCCAACACACTTGACCAAGATGAGGAAGGCCCACTGTTCTTTCCTGAGACCACACTTTGGCAAGTCTGATCACCTGGCTGTGTTCCTTCTGCCTTCATCTAGATAGAGTCTAAAAAGAGAGGCTCCTAAGGTCAGGACAGCTAGAAAGTGGTCACAGGAGGCTTCCTCAGTCAGCGGATTGGGCATTGTTCAAGGACTGTGCTGAGAATCTAAATGAGAAGACTGAGGTGGTCACACACTTTATCAAAATAGTTGTGGATGAGTGTGTCCCCACCAGATCATTCCGGGTTTCCCCAACCAGAAGCCCTGGATGAACAATGAAATCTGGAACCTGCTGACAGCCAGAAAGCTGGCATTTAAGTCTGAAGATCCAGATCAGTGCAGCAGGAGCAGGTATGACCTGCAGAAAGTTTATATTCTGGATGAAAATGGAAGCACACCGACAGCTGTGGTAGAGCCTAAATGCCGTCACCTGTTACAAAACTAAATCCAGTAAAGCATCAGACAGCAAAGCTTCTCTCCCAGAAGAACTCAATGCCTTCTACGCCCAATTTGATAACAGTGAAGAACTACCCCTCTGCACCCCTACATCCCCTGATGATCCCATTCTGTCCTTATTTGTGGATGATGCAGGTGCTGCCTTCAGGAGTGAATCCGAGGAAAGCATCTGGCCTGGATGGCGTACCTGGCTGAGTATTAAAGATCTGTGCTGACCAGCTTACTGAAGTATTCATGGATATCTTCAATATCTCACTCCAGCAGGACATGGTACCCACCTGTTTAAAACAGGTGTCAATCATACCAGTACCCAAGAAGATGTAGTAACCTGCCTTAAAGACTATCGACCAGTAGCACTTGGATCAACAGTGATGAAGTGTTTTAAAACACTGATGATGAAGCAGTTCAGCTCCTGTCTAAGTGAAGGCATGGATCCATTCCAGATCACATATCGTAAAACAGGTCTATAGTAGATGGCATCTCACAAAGCCCTGGAACACCTGGATAGCAAAGATGCAAACATCAGGATGCTTTTTATCGACATTTAACACCTTCATCCCTTCAAAACTGATCAGCAAATTCCAAGACCTGGGAGTTAACACCCCACTTTGTAATTGGATAAGAGATTTCCTTACCTCCAGACCACAATCAGTGAAGATTGATAGGAACTTCTCCACAATCTCCATCAGTACCAGAGCACCACTGGCTGTGTTCTTAGCCCCAAAGTTCTTCACTTTATACCTACGACTGTGTAACTCAATAGGACAATAGCACCATGTACAAATTTGACAATGAAACCATGATAGTGGGTTGTATAAAGGAAGGGGATGAGTCAGCATGCAGGATGGAGATTGAAAACTTGGCTGAATGGGGCACCAGCAACACCATTGCACTCCATGTCACCAAAATTAAGGAGCTGATTATTGACTTCAGGAAAGGAAAGCCAGAGGTAGGCTCCAATGATCACTGGACTGTATAAGAGGTGGAGAGGGTGAGCAAAATTAAGGTTCTTTGGAGTCGCTATCTCGGAGGATCTTTCCTGGACCCAACACACCAATGGCATCATGAAGAAACCATATCAGCAGCTCTACATCCTCAGGTGTTTGTGAAAGTTTGGTATGACTAATTTCTACAGAGGTGAGGTGGAAAGTGTGCTGACGAGCTAGATCGTGGTGTGGTCAAGTAAACACCAAAACCCCTGAGCATAATGTCCTCCAAAAGGTCGTGCATAGCCCACCCAGGACATCTCGGGAAAAACCCTCCCCACTATTGAGTACATTTACAGGGAAAGCTGCTGTCAGAGGGCAGCGGCAATCATCAAAGACCCTCACCATCCAGCACACACTCTGTTCTGAAGTATAGGATTCAGCGACTCATTTAAGGACTCTTACTTGTGCACTTTATTGATTTTATTTTGTTTCCTCTCTATTGCAGTTTGTTTACATTCATTTTTTTAAAAAAATGTTTACCCTGTGTACAGTTTATTTTTTTGCACTATCAATCAGTGGTAATTCTGCCATGCCCAAAGGAAAAAGGAATCTCGGGGTTGTATGTGATGTGTATGTTCTCTGATAATAAATCTGAAATCTGGAGAAAAAAAATGTCTGTTTGGCATTTGCGCATCCTTCCTGTTATTGTGTGGGTTTCCTCTACTAGATGCTCTAGATTCTTCCTATGTCCCAAAGGTTGATGGGTTAATTGGCCACTGTCAATTGCCCCTTGTGAGTAGGTCACTGACAGAATCTTGGGGGAGAAGAAAATGGGTATTAATATAAGATTAGTGTAAATTGGTACAGAATCCATAAGCGAAAGAGTTTGTTTACATGCTGTGTGATCCTGTGTAATTGTAGAACTGTATAGCACAGAAACCAGTTCTTTCAGTTACCTCATCTATGCTGACTGTGATCCTTATCCACACTAATTTCATTTGCTCGCAAGAGGCTTGTACTCTCTACATATTTCCTTTAGAGGTACCTATCTAAATGTTGCACTTGCATCACCTTTCTCAGGCAGCTCACTTCAGTAATTGACCAACCTCAGTGAGTGTGCTGTGCCACTGCTTATAAACTTTCAATAAGAAGATAACCAGTGATAGATTATGTTATATTTTATATTGTATAAGTTTATAGGAGAAATTGTGGCAGGTTTTTTCATGTAGGTCACATACAAACACTTCGAAACAGATCTCAAGCTAGACAGGCCAGCTCCAGGTGCCTTTGCAAAAGCTTTAAAGAATGCCTATAGAGACTTCACTAATGGATTGTTGTTTTGAAAAGCAACAGATGGGATCTGAGGAATGGGTTCAGAGCCGCAGGCTGTCTGAGTGCAGTTTGCTGTTCTAGGAGGGTCATGTGGTTTTGCAAGCAGAGGGGGTCAACCAGACTGTTTCTCTGGGAGGGAGAATTCAGTTCTATAGTTCAGCAGCAGCTGGGCCTGGAACAGGACAAGCTGGAAAGCTTGTGGAAAAACCCTGGTTAAAGCCCTTGTGGTCCATACAAGTGGAGACGACTGGCTGCCTAATGTTTCACTTGAAATAAGAGAAACAAAAAGGAACTCTGTGGTGATCATCTGAAAAACCCTGATGGGACAAGTTCCTTCAGCAAGACACTGATGTAGCTGATTAGAAGAGATCTATTTGTGTCCAGCAAACAACAAATTGCTCTCTGAAAACCAACAAGAACCTTCCTGAGCAGTAACCATTTACCTTTCAAGTACCAAAGCCTGGTGAACTTCATAAATGTTAAATTCTGTACACAGTATAAGAATTGCCTACAACTAGTGAACTTGGAGGAGCGAGAAGTGAAATTGGTCTGTGAATTAAAGAACTTTTCTAAACTTACTCCCACGTTACATACACGTGCACTTAGAATTAGAAGGGGGTTAAGTAAATTAATAGTAATAAGTTAGAGTTTGATCCTGTTTTCATGCTTTTAATTATTTTTAAACAACTTTTGTTTAAGTAACCATTTGTCTTGGTAAATACTATTGCTGCTGGGTTTTGGGGTCCTCTGGGCTCATAACACACCTATCTAATACTACTCTTTGCCTCCTGTAAACTGGCCAACTTTGAATCTAGTTTGCCAACATTCCTCAGATCCCTTGTGCCTTAACCTTCTGGATCTGCCTACTAAGCAGGACCTTGACAAAATACTTACTGAAGTCCATGTGTACTTCACCCTCAATAATTATCCCAGTCATCTCTTTTTAAAAAAAGTTAGATTCAGATTGGTGAGACATGCACTTTTGATATGAGGGAGGAGTATGTACCCTTCTGCCTTTTGCATCATATAGTAAAAGAACATGTATGTGTGCATGGTGCAGCTCTGTGTATGTGGGTGTTAGTAGCTAATTCATATCAAAGACCGTCTTCCACCTCATTTGCAATCACTTTTGTATGGAAAAGAGACAAAATTAACTGGGTTGTTTATACATTCAATATTATTGAAATAATCCTGCAACTCGTATAGGGTTTAACAGGAAGAAAGGAAACATACACATTTTAAAAGATTTTTTAATGAAACCAAGGCACTACATTTAAAAGAATTCAATAATGCAGTTTTTTTTTTAATTGGTTGTTGCTTTCCAATGGTCATGTTGGTTGAAGTTCATGAATAAAGTAATTTCATTCTGATTTTGTTGGTTTCTCTTCCCATTCTGCACTTGATATGAAACTGTTTTTCTTTTATTTTTGATTATTTTATCTTTGTTTCTTCAGATAAACAACAGCACCACACCACTTGAATTTTTCAATCACATGTATGAACAAGAGATTGGCACAAAACTAGCTCTGTTCTATCTTGCATGGGCAGAGGTGCTTGAGAAGAAAGGGAAAGTTTCAATCGCAGATAGGGTTTTCCAGAAAGGCATTCAAAATGCTGCTCAACCACAAAGCATGCTGCTCCATCAGTATGGGTAAGATCAAATGAAATTTCGAGCTAAGAAAATGAAGCTAATTGTTTTTTCTACATTTATAATACAGGTTGAAATTTTATCTTTTTCCTTAGTATCCAACTAAAGTCTATTTAGCAGTTTAAGAAAGACCTTGATCATTGAAATTTGTATCAAAAAGTGTAATTTGGATAAGTGGAATGGATGCCTAATTGGTTTGATTGCTTGTTTGTGACAAATGTTAGTTGATCTGGAGATGGGTGATTTCTCCTGATGCAAAATTTTATTGTTAATCAATCAATTTTTATGTTGTAATCTTTAGGATGTTTGTAATTGTAGAGACTTGAATCACAAGTTTCATTGAAATGTTGAAAAATAATGTACATGTAGAAAGGAAACTGCATTCTACTCTTGTTAACTTGTTTCGGAACTGGTGTCATAATGTAAAATCAGATCAATACACTTTGCCATGCAGTCCCTTCTAATTTCAAACTTGATGCATGAAATATTTCAGTGGAAGTAATTTGTTAATAAATGTCATTTCATTTTGGATATTTAAACATTTCAAAATGGTTATTAATGTGTACTAATGCTTTTGGATGTTGTGCATACATTTGTTTGTGGGGGTGTGGTCTATTCGGTACAAAAGTGAGCATTTTAATACCCATATATGTCATCTGTAGGATGTTCATCTTTCATGGATAATGAAGATGTAGTGCATGTTTAAAAATAGAATTGGATGATGCACATTTTTAAAATAAAGTTTAATTAAGTTTTCCTTTTCTACCTGTGATCATGTAACTTTATAGGAGTTTCACAGCTCGAGTTTCTCACTACGTATCAACTGCAAAAATAGAGAATTCTGTTGGATCTGCACCAGCATCTCTGGCAAATGAACAAAGTATGCATTCAAAGATTCCAGATGGTGAGTCATTTTAATTTAATAACAATGCTTTTTCCTGAAAGAGCTGGTCCCAGCATTGATCATTTTGACATTTTGGAATCTGAGCTGCTTCATCCAAAGACTACTTGTTTACTGCTTTTTTAAAAAAAATTGATTAACTAAACTGCAGTCCCAAGCTCATTCCTTCAGCTCCATGTGCTTTTATTTTGTCCAATATCCTTGTATGATACCTTATCAAAGGTCTTCTCTTCAGGCATCCACTGGCTTGTGCTTGTCATTCCTGTTCATTATAGCCTCATAATGCTCCATTTCGTTTATTGGTCCGCTATTCAGGTCCGCTATTATTTTCAGAGTGCCCTGATACTGCTCCTACTTCAATAACACATTCCAGCATTTTTACTACCAATGTCAGATTAACTGTTCTGTAGTTTTTAAAAAAAGTTTTATTCTCCTTCCTTTCTGAAATAATATGGCTACTTTAACCCCCTTTCAATGGGAATTCTTGCAATATCTGTGGAATCCTTAGGCATCCACTTCATTCCATAAAACGAGCAAAATTTGGTTTAGAACATCCAAAGGACATTTTGATAGGTTTGTGGGTAGGAAAGGTTTAGTGGAATATGGGACAAATGGAGGCAGATGGATCTAGCTTAGGTGACAACTTGGTTAACATGGACAAGTTGGATCTCTGCTGTAAAAGTCTTTAGCATCATGCCCCAAAGGATTACCTACAAAATAATGTTAAGATCTCTGATAAAGTAAGCAGAAGCTGAGTCACAATGGTATGTTTTAACGATAGCCCTTCAAGGGAGAAAGAGAGAAGGGATAAATTGAAATAATTCAGTTCTTCGAGCTGCTGAAGACAAGACTGTCAATCTTGGAATAAGTCAATCTGTTGACAACTGAGAATTGGAGGAATGCAGATGTATGGAATTACTTCAGAGTTGGAGGAGATAAGAGGCATCGGAGGAATTTTCATGGCGGTTTTGGCAGTGAGGAAGGTGTGGAGAATTTTATTTATTCCTCAAAGATGCTCTTAACACATTTCAAGCATTATTTTCCTTTCATAATTCAATGTGGACTTTGTTGGGCACACAAGAGACTGCAATCTGATGCTGGAACCTGAAGCAAAAAATCTGCTGGAGGAACTTGGTTGTTCGAGCAGCATCAGTTGCAGAACATCAGTTTCAATAAATAGTTTTTTTTTCATATTTATTATCACAGTTCATACAAGACATCACATACAACCCTGAGTTTTTTTTTCTGATGGGCGAAGCAGAATTACCACTTATTGGTCGTGCAAAGGAACTGTACACAATGTAAACAAATAAATGTAAAAAAAACTGTAATACAGAGGAGGGAAAAAAATCAATAAAGTGCAAGAGTCCTTAAACGAATCCCTGATTGAGTTTATTGTTGGGGAGTCTGATGGTGAAGGGGTAGCAGCTATTCCTAAACCTGATAGTGTGAGTCTTGTGGCACCTATACCTCTTTCCTGATAGTAGAAGCGAGAACAGAGCGTGTAGTGGATCTTTGATGATTGCTGCTACTCTCCAGCGGCAGCGTTCCATGTAGATGTTCTCAATAGTGGGGAGGATTTTGCCTGTGATGTCCTGGGCTGTGTCCACTACCTGTTGCAGGGCTTACGCTCAGGGTTATTGGTGTCCCCATCCCAGACCATGATGCAGCCGGTCAGCACACTTTCCACCACACCTCTGCAGAAGTTTACTAAGGTTTTTGATGTCATACCAAACCTCCACAAACTCCTGAGGAAGGAGAGGCGCTGATGTGCTTTCTTCACTATGTAATTAATGTGTTGGGTCCAGGAAAGATCCTCCGAGATGGTGACTCTCAAGAACTTAAATTTGCTCACCCTCTGATTCCCCACTGATCATTGGATCTTATGCCTCTGGTTTTCCTTTCTTGAAGTCAACAATCATCTCCCTGGTTTTGGTGACACTGAGAGTGAGGCGATTGGTGCTGACTCGTCACTTTTCGTACACCCGCTAGTGCAGGTACTGTGTATAAACACTATGGTTGTGTAGAGCTCGTCGAAAGAACCAAAGACTTGTTGATCCAAACCAAGGCTTTTATTAAAAGACAGGAGCTCTTCACAGGTGGCCGACCAGTTTGGAATGATCCGACCTGGCTAGGGACACAACCCTTTAAGGCCCAGACAGTAGGCGTGGCTTAGCTCTCAGCCAATCGCTGTAAGCACAGTCTAGATACTGTAACTATATACATTGGTGATAGGTCTGTACTATCACAGGTTGTATAAAGGTTATTTGTGTAAGTGGATATTGTAAGGTAAAAACATCATGAGATGGAACCGGAGAAGGAGTCACCCAGTACTAAGGAGTAACAGAATGCAGATGTGACCTTGTACACTCAAGATAAGCTTGGCACTAACAAGCTGATGAGCAGCAGACTAACAGTGAACGGTAGCAACAGCTTATTCATTGGACAGTGTAATGGTATGATAATTTACTAAGTATGTGTCCTGAGGTATTAAAAAAACATCACTTGCTGATATCAGGAGAATGCGCCTTCTCCAACTAACACTGCTAGTTGTAAGTGTTACAATCCGGTAATAAAGAACCTTGATTTCAACTCAGTCTGGTGTCTGACTCACTCATTCTTGAACAAAGCAGACCTAACAATATCAACGGTCATACTGGTATTGTGACTAACCATGTTGGCATTATTCCATGGAAGCCTTGCTGCGTAACAGAAATTCAATTTCACTTCTGTTTTCACATCTACCAAATTGGAAGAATCAATCACACTTGCTATTTGCCCATTTTAGGAGAGCTCTGTAGAAACAATCGAATATTTTTTAGTGCAAATATCTGCATTTTGGATTTTTAAATATTTTGTATGTTTTAGACCCTCAACATGAGCCCCTGGGAAACTCTCAGCTCATCAATCGAGATTCATCTGATTTGAGTAAATTAAATTTGAATGTTGTGCCCGAAGGCTTGAAAACATTTTCCAAATCTCAGGTAATCCTTTTATTTAGCTATCCTTTAGGCCAGTGTTGAATTTAAGTCGTTTGAATTGAGCTTGTATGGAGTAGACTCTGCCACTCTACTTGCTGTTGAAATTAGTGCATTCTTGTGCCCTTTGAATATGATGAATTTAATGCAAAAAAACTATCCCACTTCCTAAATATACCAGATTGCCCAACAAAGAGGTAATGTTTTCTCTTGATAAGAGCTGATGAGATTGATGAAAAACCTTTTTGCAAAGCTGGAGTCCAACCTCTGAGATTGTATTTATTCATCTTGTTTAAATTAGCATTTGGATCTGTTGGCAACACAAGGTAATGAACAAAATGACTGCAGTGGAAAACAATCTACACTTGCTACTTGTGGTTCGGAGGCTAGAACTTTGTGAGTATATTTATGTTTGTAGATTGCTGCATCCTTGTGGGATGGGGAAAGAATGCTTTAAATAAAGCAACTTAATCGGGGCAGGTTCATTGGAATCTACTTAAAGTTATCTTGTATCTTAGAACATAGAACATTACAGCACAGTATAGGTCCTTCAGCCCTTGATGTTGTGCTAATCTACATAATCCTACCAAAAAAAAACCTTCCTACCTCATAACCCTACATTTTTCTTTCATCCATGTACCTGTTTCTTAAATGCCTCTAAGATTTAAGTCTCCACCACCACCCCAGCAAGGTATTCCAAGCACCTTTAACTCTATTTAAAAATAACTTACCTCTGATCTCTCCCCTAAACTTTCCTCCCTTCACTTTGTGCAGATGTCCTCTGGTATTTTTTATGCCCGCCCAGCAAAAAAGGCACTGCCTGTCTCCCTCATCTAAGCCTCTCCGAATCTAGTAGATCTCAAAGTCCCCTCTTATCCTTTGGTCCTAAGAGAGAAGTTCTAGCTCTGCTAATCATGCAAGATGAGACATTTTCTAATTCAGGCAACAGGTAAATCTCCTCTGCACCCTCTCCGTAACGTCCACATCCTTCCTAAAATGAGGTGACCAGAACTGAGTACTATTATAAGTAAAAACACAATGCTGGAGAAACTGTCCTTTATGGAGCAAAGATAAAAATACATAACCGACATTTCGGTCTTGAGCCCGTCATCAAGGTAGGAAGGGCTCACCTCACCCTTGTCTAGATTCAAATCCATCTGCCACCTTTTTGCTGAACTCTGCACCCTGTCTGTATCCTTTTGTAACCTATGACAACCTTTAACAGTATCCATAACTCCTCCAACCTTTGTATCATCTGCAGACTTATTGATCCATCCTACCATTTAATTATCTAGGTCATTTATAAAAATCGTAGAGAGCACGGGGTCCCAGATCAGATCCCTGCAGAATTCCACGACTCACTGACCTCTAGGCAGAATACTTTACACTACTAAATTCTGCTTTCTACAGGCAAACCAATTTTTAATCCACAAAGCCAAAGCAAGGATCCCATGCCTCATGACTTTTTGAATTAGTCTCTTATGGGGGACCTTGTCAAATGCCTTACTAAAATCAATATAGACCACATCTCCTGCCCTACATTCATCAATTTATTTTATCCTCAAAAAACTCAATTTGGCTCATGGGGCATGAACTTTCCTTCACAAAGCCGTTTTGACGATCTCTGAGAAAACTACTTCTCCAAATGCTTATAGATCCTCTCCTTAAGAATCCTCTCCAATAGTTTACACACCACTGACTTGAGACTCACCAGGATATTCCCTATTACCTTTTTTAAACAAGAGGACTATATTCTCCAGTACTCCTGTACCTCACTTGTGCCCAAGGAGGATGCAAAGATCAAAGCCAATCTCCCAGCTGTCTCTTCCCTGCCCACAGCAACCTGGGGCATATTGCATCTGGCCCTAGGAAGTTATCAGTCTTAATGTTTTAAAGAAGATCCAACACTTCCTCTTTCTTAATCTCAGCATAGTCCCACACACAAGTTTTCTATTCTAACCTCATCTGGATCAAGGTCCTTATCTCTAGTGAAAACTGAACCAAAATATTAATTTAAGACTTCCCCAACCAACTCTGCCTGCTGGCACATTTTGCCTCCTTTATTCTTGTGGCTCTACCTTCACTCTTGTCATCCTTCTGTTCTTCATCAGTGGAGAACCACTGGTCTAGACCCAATTGTTATTGAAATATTTTGCTTGAGAAAAATTGTAATTGGCCCATTTCCTTTGGAGTTATGAAACTGTACACATAACAAGACAATGAGGTACAATTAAAACAGTGGTTTTCAAACTTTTTCTTTCCATTCATATCCCACCTTAAGCACTCCCTTGCTAATCACAAAGCACCTATGGTACAGGGATTACTTAAAATGGTGTGTGAGTGGAAAGAAAAAGGTTAAAATCCACTGCCTTGGGGCTTTCTCATGCCCCCTTCAAAAATCTCCTAAATCCTTTCTTAATTTCTTCTTAGCTACCATATAATTCTCATGAGCCCTTCCTGTTTCCTGCTTCATAAATCCAATGTATGATTTTTTTCTTCTTAACTAGCTGCCTCACCTGTTTTGTCAACTATGGTTCCCTTTTCCAACCACCTTTTCCCTATCTCAGTGTGACAAACCTATCCTGAACCCTGCGTAAGTGGCCCCGACACATCCTCCACGTTACTTCTGTGCTCTCTCCCATGAATATCTATTCTCGGTTTACTCTCCCTCATTCCTGCCTCATCTCATTGTAATTAGCCCTTCCTTAATTAACACTTTCCCATTTTGTCTGCTTTTATCCTTGGCCATAGCTATGCTCAAGCTCAGGGAGACGTAGTCACTATTACCGAAATGCTCCCCACCGAGAGGACTATCAGTTGACCAGGTTCATTACCCAGTACTAGATCCAGTAGGGCCTCTGTGGCTGATCCACATATTGGGTCGGGATTTCTTGTTGGACACACCTGACAAATTCAGCCTCTTCTATCCCTCTTGCAGTCAGGATGTACCAGTCAATATTAGGGAAGTTGAAGTTTCTCTTTACAAAAACCCTGTAATTTCTGCACCATTCCAAAGTAAGTCTACTTGACTGTTCCTCAGTGTCCCAAAGGCTATTTGTGGGCCTATAGACTACCTCCAATACAGTGATTGCTCCCTTCAGATTTCTGACTTCCACCCACACTGACTCAGTAGAACACTTGCCACCTCAGTGTCCTCCCTTTCTATCCCTGACCAGTAAGGTACTTCCATCCACCCCCCCACCCCATTCGCACTCTTACCTCACAATCTATTCCTTTTAAAACATCTTTGCACTTGATTTGTGGATCCCATTTCTAACTTTGTGATGAAGCAGCTGAGGTATTGGTTTGTCTGGTGCTAAGGAACTTGTGCAGCAATATCTGATCCTGGGATGATTGGCTTGCAACTTTCCACATTAAGTGTGTTGTATCTATTTTGTAAGAGCTTGGCTTGGTAAATATACAGTTAGTTCTGGTTGCAAGTCCTCAGAACTATATAAGGAATGTATTGCTCTCAAAGTCTTGCTGTATCAATTGTTCATACCAATTTCTTGACGTCAGTGTAGTGAATAAAGTTAGCAAGCAGCTTCTGTGTAGATGAAGATCTTGGGAGGAAGGCCGGATGGATAACACTGGACAAAAAAAAAATTGTCAGAAAGTTTGCTTCCTAAAAAAGCATTGGGACAACTTCAAGCTGAACACAAAGATGATTTCAGATTTGCCATATCACTTAGAAAGTTGGAAAAACAAATGAACTTTCATTGAATTTAGTGTGTTTAATCTATAGTTGCCAAGAAAATTCTCAACAACATCTTTAAATTCCTTCCAAATTTGCCCAGGCCTCAGACAATATTTGCATAGGACCTGCACTGAGGGCATGTCCAGGCATGGAAGGACTGACCAAATCAACTTGCTTTGTGGGCAATATACTAGTAGACTTAAAATATGACTGGAAATCATAAAAATAGGTTTATATCTTTATATTAAAAAAAAATGTGGTAAGAAAATGTTATGGTGATTTTTGTGATCAGCTTTCTCCTACCCTCGGCACAGAAAATTGTAGACAGTTCACAAATTCTTCCATCTATTCACACCGAAAATGAACAGAATGAATGCTAAGGAGGTGGAATGATTCTTATTTGGGTATACCAGCACATTTTACTTTAACAGCTAACTTTTGTTCATCTGATGTGTGTAACATGATCGATAGTACTCGGAGACTTGTGAGGAGCGCAAACACGCTTTTATTAACTTACAACTAATGGACAGTATTTACAGAGGTCTTCAGGTAAATCCGGGATAAGACGGGAAAAACTACGTTTATATCGGGACCAACAGGGGTGAAGCCGAGAGGAGGGGTCATCTGTCTAATCTACACACACACATAAGTGAATTCCACTTCATACATTCACCCCTTCAGAAAAAAACCTGCAGGGGAAAACAGAGACCATGTTCAACAAGGAATATTTACAAGTTGAGCCTCTCTGAGGGCCTGGTTATTCTAGTTGAGCGTTTTAATACTGGAGAACTTTGCTCTTCCAGAACTTCCTGGGCCTCTTGTGGTTCCTGGGTACCTGGGCTCAAAGGGGGGGCTCGTTGGTCCAGGGTCCGACGGTGGCTCCATTGGGATCGTGTCGCCCGGAACCCTGCACGGAGATTTTGGAGGTTCTTAGCCTATTGAGGGCATCAGGACTTCAGAGTCTGTTTTGCTTCTCTTCATGTGCTTTCTCAGCAGGACTGGCCCTGGGATCATTAGCTACGTGGGTGGAGTGATTCCTGACGTGGATTTCCTCAGGAATGCAAACATTAGGTTATGAGGAGTGGCATTGGTCGCTGTACAAAGAAATGATCTTGTAGAGTGGAGCGCGGTGGGCAGGACCTCTTGCCAGTACGAGTCTGAGCCTCTAGACCGCAGGACTAATCTTGCAGCCTTCCAAACCATTGCATTCCTCTTTTCAACTTGTCCATTCCTCGGGGATTGTAGCTAGTCATCCTGCTTGAGGCAATGCCTCTTGTGAGCAGGTACTGGTGTAGCTCTTTGCACATAAATGATAAGCCCCAGTAGCTATGAATATAGCTGGGATAGCCGAACATGGTGAAAATGGAGTGCAGAACTCTAATGACTGGTGGTGGTGGTGTCAGGACAGGAGATACCAAACAGAAAGCGCGAGTACTCATCGATATAACGTTGAGAAAGTACACTTTTCTGTTGAAGGGTAAGGGCGCCTTGAAATCGACTCGAGTCATTCAAAAGGGGCGCATAGCCTTTATCAGGTCCGCTTTTTCGGGGCAGAAGTGAGGTTTGTACTCAGTGCAGACCAGGCATGGCCTGGTCATCTCCCTGATGCCTTCGACAGAGAAGGGCAGGTTGCTTGCGTTGGCAGAGCTCATCATGGAGTGACCGCAGCTGGCTGGTGGATGCAGCAGTTCAGCGTCCTCAGGAGACTCACTAAGACTACCTGGCTTGTACACGATCTCATAATTATAGGTGGAGAGTTCAGTCCTCCATCTTGCAATCTTGATGTTCTTTATTTTACCCCTATTCATATGATTGAACATGAATGCTACAGATCGCTGATCCGTGAGCAGTACGAATTTCCTGCCAGCAAGGTAGTGCTTCCAGTGCCTGATGGCCTCCACAATGGCTTGAGCCTCCTTCTCTACAGATGGGTTCCGGAGCTCATGGCTTTGAAGCGTGAGGGATAAGAAAGCTACCGGCCTGCCTGCCTGGTTAAGGGTCGTGACCAGAGCTACGGTTCAGTGATTTTTCTCTTTAAGCTGCAGCTACATTTCATCTCTAATAAATTCCCAGTCCCCTACACCATCGCCTGCTCTTTGTAGCTATCGGCTTACTGTCAAGTATTAGGTTCTGGAACAGGGGAGGGGGGTTTGATATTCACTGTGGAGAGACTGCATGTGACGTCCGGCTTTTGGGACCCTCCATTCTGCACCGTGATTGGAGGAAGTGGGCCTGAGTATTCCAGGGTCACACTTTTAAGGTGTCACAGGAATTCCAAGCCCAGCAACACAGATGCACACAAACCTTTTAAAACATACAGTCGAAACTTGAAGAATCCACCCCCCTTTACAGATAAGTGTTTTGAATAGTCGCTGAGTATGACTGCCACGCTAAATAAATGAAAATTTATTTGTATCGCTCAGCAGTCGTAAAGTTTATAAAGCTCTCCATTGAGCCAGTGTCTATTAAGCCACCCGTCGGCTCTCCATTTAACCCTCACTTCCATTGTCGAGTTGCTCAGCTGATGGGGTATCACTTGGTCGAGGATGAAGAATGCCAGCACTCCGGATGCTACTTTGCTCTCCCTGATGCCGTCGCTTTGATCTGCAGGCCGGTACAGTGACATTGATCACGAGGAGCGGCAAGATGGCTGCTGTTCACGTCGTTGTTTCTCTTCCGGTAGCGATACTGGCCGTCGTTCCCGCTGCTGCTTCTCTTCCGGTAGCGGCTCCCACCATGAGGCACAGCATGGAGAGGCTGGGGCCCGCTCCTCTGGGCTTGGCTGCGTACGCAGTAGCCTTCCGGGGGGTTCCCCTTTGCCTGGCAGACTTTCGTCCAGTGTCCCCCTTACCATATCTAGAACACACGGTGTCTTTTGCGGGGCATCTGGTTTGGGGGTGTTTGGCCTGCCCACAGAAGTTGCACTCCCGGTCGCATGTGGCCACTGTAGTTAGTACCTGGGGCAGCTGTTTTGAGCTGCAGGCCTGGTTTTCTGAAAAGGCGCCATTGTTGTTGGCATGATGGTCCACTCCCATTTGGCCCCGTTTGAGGGATTTCGTCAGGTCGAGCGTACTAGTAAGGACCTTCTTGCCCTGTTCTAGGAGTTACTGCCTCAAGTACCTTGAACTGACTCCAGCCATGAGCGTGTCCCGGACTTGCTCCTTTTCTCTCATCCAGGCTGAGACTGCTTCATAATGGCACTTCCTCATCAGTGCCCATAGTTCCAGGATGTAGTCATCCAGCAATTCACCCGGTCATTGCCGACATTGTGAGAGTTGGTGTCTCGCCACCACGTCATTCTGGGGCCTCATGTAGTGGGCCTTCAGACCCTCGATGGCTGTCTCATATGTCATGTAGTCCCTGATGACTGCGTATCCCTTGGGGCCAACTTGAGAGAGGAGAACCAATCTCTGGAGGATGTCAGAGTGGAAGACTTCTTGGGTGGCCGCAATGTAGGACTGAAAGCACTCCAATTCTTCCGGAGCCTCTGGGGACAGAGGGTTAACCTGGACCATGCCAGGCTTAGAAAAGCTTCCATCCTGTCTTCAAAGCAGGTTAATAAAATTGTAATGTGATAGATAGTACTTGGAGACTTGTGAGGAGCTCAAACACACTTTTATTAACTTACAACTAATGGCCAGTATTTACAGAGGTCTTTGGGTAATTTTTTTTAAAATTTTTTATTTTTCACACCATAAATCACATTAGCCATGATATACACTATTTCTTTTTCACACATATACAGTGACTTTTTCTCACCCCCCCCCCCTCCTCCCAAGCCACCCCCCCACCCCCCCCTCTCATCCATTTTAGGTATACAATCTAGGTTGCATTAAGCCAGTCAGACAATGTTGTCATTCAACAAAAATACACCAGAAATTCTACTGAGTCCATTCTTTTCTTTCCTTCTCCTTCCATCAACTTAGATAATGTTTGTCCCCGGTAGGTTTTCGCTATTGTATTTAATGTAAGGCTCCTATACTTGTTCGAATATTTCAATATTATTTCTTAACCTATTGTCTTTGGGTAATTCTGAGGTGAAGTGGGAAAACCGGGTTTATATCGGGACCCGACAGGGGCGGAGCCAAGAGGAGGGGTTGGCCGTCTAATCTACACATGAATTCCAGTCCACTGCATTGTGATCTTTTCAGATATTTTATTCTGCATGTGGCATGATTTTTATTTTCTCTTTCAGATCTACACCTAAAAATTCAATCGCACCCGAGTCTGTGCAGCAAACCAACTGTAAAATGCTGGCAGCCCATCATGAAGTGCAGCAAGTTGTCATGTACCATAAAGGCGCCCTCTTTTTTGGAGATAAAGAGATGTGCTTTGAAGAAATAAGAGCTCAGAAGTACATGGCACAAAAACAACAAAAAGAACAGGAGGAATGGAGTATGTAGCTTGTTTGTTTTTCATTCTAACTTGCAGCCATTTCTTTTGCTCTGTTTAAGGCCCATGGTCTCCCCCGAAAACGATCTCTAGATTTTGATCACCTTCCTGTTGGGATGGCTTTTGGGCTGCACAGGTGAATTCCTTGTAATAAAGAGGGTTGTGCTCCAAAAAAAATGGACCGCGTGCTTATTTTTCTATAAATGAAGTGGTGTCATCTGTGCATGTGTCAGGAAATGCAAGTTAAATAAGTTTCATTTACTTCCTATTTTTCACACTTACTTTGAAAGAGCAAGTTTGATTTCTTTTTATCTCAAATTTCTGGGTAATGAATTCTGTTCGGGTGTATAAACAAGTGGCCATTTTGCAGAGGCCTCCTTCAGAGGAGACCATTTCTGTTTTTCCTTATGATTCTTATTGGATAGACTGCAAAATTAACAGTTGTTTTTTGATAGATGTTGTGCTTTAAAGATCTGGACGATGGCTATTTTAAATTAATGCTCACTGGCTTCCTATCTATAATTGATGTAACTTTTATGAGAATAAAACATCAGGTTCTCAAATGAGTCAATCTGTCAACTTTTTCTACTTAAGTTTATGAACAAAATAAGAAAGGTAATTTCATCCTTGTTTTTGTTTCTTAAAAACTGAGGTAATTGCTTTGTTATACTGTTCAGCTGTAAATCTTTTTTAATTGTATATTTGCTTGCCTTTGTAAATGTTCAATTGATGACCTTTGCTTTATTTTGAACTGAAGAGGAGATACTCAGGAGCACCAAATGTGAAGAGATCAGATTACTGGAGCAGAAACTTGAAGAGTTGAGAATGCAGCTGAAGTTAATTCAGGGAGAAGAGCAGGAAATGCTACAGGTGAGTGCATCTATGTTGTAGGTAATAACTCCTATCCAAGATTTTTGAAGCTTGAATGTGTTGCACATATAGTCAAAACAAAGCAGCCTACAAGAAATACTTCAGCCCAAATCTTGAATTTTAGGCTTGTCCAATTGAAAGCTGCTTTCATAATGTAATAAAGTAGGAGTTCCTGAATCAGTGTTTCAAAATCCTTTACATTTCCACTCAATTTAAGATTTAACGTTCCACTTGTTGTCATGAACACAAAATTCAGGTCTCTTTCCTTTATTTTCTCTAAAGGTACTCAAAGATGTGCTACTAGTCCAGCAATACTTTTTTTAAAAAAAATGTCACTATCTATTCAATTGATGTAATTCATATTCTATGAAGGAAAGAAATTATTTTACTGCTTCTGTGATTATTTGCCTAGTTTTAACTGCTCAGAAGTGGTGAAATTTGGTCAGCATTTATTTATTTTCATTCCTCTCTGAAAGAAAAGCGGGTTAACATAGGCTGGATTCTGATTTTGTGATCATAAATGTGTGACACCAGAATGAGGCCATTAGCCCACGAGGCTGAATGAAAAATATTCTCAACATTATCCCACCTTTTAGCACTTGTTCCACCGATTACAATTTTACAAATGCATACTCAAAGAATTTTAAAAGTTTTAAAATTTTACCCACATTTTATGTTTAGACCTACTAAGTTCCTCTCGCACTTTTATGTTATTACTTCAATTGGACCTTCGTGTTTCACCCAAATTAGTTAGTCTCCGTTTTGTTTCCTGTAATCTTGTAGACAATTCAAGGAATTTCTGAGAGTTGAATTTGCATTGAGTCATACAATGGTTACAGCTTGGAATGAGGCCATTAGGTCCATCATGTCAGCTGTCTCTGCACTAGACCAGATAATTAGTTCCACTTGCCCTCTCTCTGCAGTCTTCCAATTTTTTTTTTTAAATTTCTTGGACAGTGTGGTTGATATTTCGATAGCTCTGCTGGAGGAGGTGATGGAATCAGATACAAAGAATATTTTAAGAGGCATTTAGACAGGTGCTTAAATAAATTGTAGAAGGAGAATACGGAGGGTTGAAGGCCTGTTTCTTGGTCTCTTATGATTCTCCAATTTATCCATACCACTAGAAGCTTGCTGTAGAACCTGGCTCCACTGTAGCCACAGGCGCTTGATGTCAGATTCCAACTACAAACTGCAGAAGTATTTTATCCTTGCATCACACTTTTTCTTTATTTTATACCTTGACCTGCTCCTACATCCCTCCACCAGTAGAAACAGCCAATGACTATCCACTTTGTCAAAACCTTTCTTCATTTTGCAAAGTTCAATGAAATTTTCCCCCAGCCGCCTTTTGAGGAAAACCGTCCCAGTCTCTCTAATCTATGCTTCTAACTGCAGTTCTGCATTCTTATGGACATTTGCAGGACCTTCTCTGACGTCCACATTCATCCTGTGATGTTGCGACCAGAGTAAAACACAATAGTCTTGGTCAGCCAGCTCGGTGTTTTGAAAACATTCAGCTGAATTACACTTGTTTTGTGTCTCGATAAAAGCCTTGAAATGTGTATGCCTTGTGAACTACTTCAGTTCATCCTGGCTCTTTTAATGATTTCCACACTCGTGCCTCTAGTTTCCTCTGTGCCTGCCCCCCCCTCCCCACAAATTTTTATTTTGTATTGTACTTATTCCTTCAATAAATAGGATACACCTTTCTCCTTGTGGAGGAAATGCAAGATTTTGACATTTGTCATTTTAACATGTCAGATAACAATCTCGCTGTTATGACAAAAATATTTCTGCAGTGTCCTTGTTATGAGTGAGGAAATAGGTTTGGTAGGTCAGAAAGGCAAGGACTCTGATCACACTTTTGATGGGGAAGTATTTTATTTATAGAAAGCAAGTGTGTGAAAATGGTAACTGATGCCACATTCGCTCTCACTCACAGCCTCTCACTCTCACTCACACACACTTTACAGCAGCCGTGGGAAAGAAATAGCGGACAATTAATAACAAACCTGGGAAAATAGTGTGGGAACTGTGATGGATTATATTATATTTTGTGTTGTATATAGATCTGTTTTTGAAGGAGATAGATTGTGGGGGTAGTGTAGCCCACTTAACACACTTAAAACAGATTTCATTTAAAATGCCAGAGCTTTGCTCAAGCCACACAGTCCAGGCTCCAAGTGCCTTTGCAGAAACTTTGAAAAATGACTATAAGGACTTCACAAGTAGATGTTTATTGGACATGCTGTGGAGTAATGGATTATTGTTTTGAAAGCAACAGATGAACGGACTCAGAAGTTTGGGTCCGGTGCCACAATCTGTCTGGTTGCAGTTTGTTGTTCTAAGTAGGTCATGTGGTTTTGCAAGTAAAGAGAGAGGGGAGACCAAACAGGCTTTCTCTCACACAGAGAGAGAGAGAGAGAGAAGTCATGGCAAGCTGGAAGCTTGTTGAAACCCCATTTTGAAGATGAGCAGTGAGTTATGAGTTCAGCCTGTTGAAAACTCTTGTGGTCAATACAAGAGGAAATGGCTGGCCAGAATGTTTCATCTGAAGTAAAGGAAACAAAAGGAGCTCTGTGGTGATTTGCAGAAGAGATTATCATTTGGAAAACCCTGATGGGGCAAGTTTCTTCGGCAAGTCACTGAAGTGGTGGATCGGAGGGAATTGATTTGTGTGTGTCCAACAAGCAACAAATCTTTCTCTGAAACCAGCAGGAACCTTCCTGAGCGCTAACCAATTATCTTTAAGCACCAGACCTTGGTGATAATTCATAAATGTTAAATTCTGTGCACAGTATAAGAATTGCCTGATACCAGTGAATTGAGAGAAGTGAAAAGTGAGATTGAACTGTGAATCAAAGAACTTTTCTGAACTTTTACACATATACATGCGCTTGGAATTAGAATGGGGTTATTTTTATGTTTAAAGAAAATTTAAAAACTACTTTTGTTTAAGTAACTATTTGACTTGGTGAATTTCTATTGCTGCTGGGTTTTTGAGGTCCTCTGGGCTCGTAACAGAACAAAATACACACATATACAATGGTACATGCAGTGATCAAGGAAAGATCACTACAAAGCCCCACCACCCCTTGACAGAGCAGGCACGGATCTATGCTACAAGGGACACTAATTAAACACTCCTAACCCTTTTAACAGTGCACATCTTATCAACAGTTTCTCCAGCCCCCTTCCACATTTTTTGACCTGGAGTGAAGCAGGGTGGTCCCAAGCTGGCAAAGAGAGAGAACAAAGAGCACATGACACCTTTATAGTGCTGGAGGGTCTAGCCCAGATCATTTACAGGAAAAAAATGGCTTGGTGCCAGAAGTATTAATCCAATTACAACAGCCATTGGCCCAAAGCCAAGTACAGACAGGCTGGAGAGTGCAGTCCAGGTCATTTACATGGTGCCAACAGTAAGGTGCGCACTAATGGGTGGGGGCAGAAACCAATCCTTGATTGGCAGCTGGTGTGTCCTCCGTCTAGGTCGGGGGTAGTGGTGTCGCGTGACAGCCGCAACCCTTTCCAATACAGTCCTTAACGCTAATACAGAGAGCACTGCAATGAAAGATGAAAATTGCTTTATATTCTTCCGATTGGATCTGCCAACGAATGGATGCCCTTAACTGTTAGATAACATTAATCTGAAGTTCCAATTTCACAAGTCATGTTAATACTGACAAGAAGTTCAGGAATTTTGTACAAGATCTGGTGGTAGGATGCCAACCTCCTCCATTTTCCTAGGAATTACCTTGAGATGTCTGCCTGCTAAATCTGCAGTTGTTTAGACCTGGCACTGCTTTCATTCGTTTTTGGGGAAAAGACTTTCATGCATGTAGTTCCAACTAATTAATTACTTTAATTTAAATGTTCTTAATTCTATTTGTTTAATTTTAATTAAAAATAAATTAAATTTGTTAGTTTATTCAATAATTTACTAAACTTGAATGCTTATGAATATTAGAAATATTTAAGCTACTTGCAAGCTTAAATTTTTTTTAAATTTAAATTTTATACATACAGCCCTTCCAATTGATGACCCCATGATGCCTAATTGACCTACAACCCCCAGTACGTTTTGAAGGCTGAAGCCCCCAGGGGAAAACCAATGCAGACACAGGGAGAATGCACAAACACCTTACAGACAGCTTGGGATTTATGCCCCAGTTTCGATCACTGGCATTGTAGCAGTGTTGCGCTATCCATGTCACTTTTTAGTCATAAAATCACAACAAGCCTTGGTCTCAGCACTTCCCCATTCGCCAGCACCTGTTCCGTAGCCTGACATTGTGATTTAAGCACTCTATCAAAGTATTTTTATGGGATTTTTTTGTGACTGGAACCCCCTGTTCTATACAGGGCCTCACAATCCGTTGGCTGCAGATCTGCACAAAAGAGGGTGGCGAATCGAGTTTTGGGGAAGAATATTGTTTTTGGAAAACAGCCTTGCTTTAATAATGACGTTAGTTGCTATTATTTGTTGAGTATGCTCATAACCTTGGATTTTCACAGCTTTCAGCATCATCTCATTTCTTAATACATCCTGATCATGTCTTTTTTTTTGCCATACTGTACTCACATTCACTCATGCATGTCTAATGCAATGAAGTCTACTATATTAGTTGATGACTTACTACACTGTTAAGAATCTTGCCGTTAACTACATACTCTGCCTTCAAATTCAACCTCCCAAAGTGCATCACTTCATACTTCTCGGGATTGAACTCCCTCTTCATCTTCTCTCGACAAATTTGCCTCCTGTTGAAACTTATGATGACCTTCTACACCTCCAACCTTTTATAATTTTTTGGTGCTTTTTTTTCCCCCTTTAGGCAAGTTTGCAGATACCGCATCTCCAATAATTTTCAAAAGGTTTTAAAAATTGCTCTTTTCATTAACTTTTGCCTCCATCTTTTAAAATGTTTCTTTAGACATCATCTCAAGATGCCTTGCAGCCAGCAACTGCAACATTACCCACTAGGTCTGGCACGCATGATTTAGCCACTGCTTTACCAGGGGAAGCAAATAGAAGGGAAGAAAATGAGCAAAATTCCTCTTTGGGCACCTGTGATGGAACAGTCATGGCTGCAAGTTTGACCGGTGCTGTGTTTCAACAATCCCAACGTGGTGCTTCACTCTTGCTGCCAAAGAAGGATAATAAGCAAAGATGTCCTGGAGTTCAACCTGGATTTCAATATATTAGAGAGCCAGAATATAGCCTTAATAACTCAAGGGCACAGTTGGAGCCTCCATCCAGATCTGTGGTTACAAATGGGAAACAGTTAAGTATTTCTGTTTCTTTTTTCATATCTTATTAATGTCATGTTTGAAAGCAAATTTAGTAAAAGTCCCAATCTACTTTGTTTTTATATTTTCTAAAAAGTGATCTTTCCAGGTTAATTTTTGTTTTGGTGCATGTCAATAAATATAGTTAATTTTTCTGTTGAAATTATGCTCCAATGTTTTGTGACTTTTAAGCAAAGCACGGGGAGTGTGATATTTCATGGAGATCTGTGCATTGATCTGTGCATGTATCTAAAATATCAGATGGTTATTAAAAACCTATTGAATCCAGCTCAAGCTTTATGTAAAATTATGTTACTATGCAACATTTGATTTTATGAAGTGAACATGGATGAACTTCTGTCTGCTTCAGACAGAAAATTATTTAAATAAACTCTGATAACTGTACAGCAGACTAAGAACTTTTGCATTTTCTTAGGCTTATGAATGATAGTGTCAATAATTCTGGAGCGATTTCCTTCACAAGGCCAAAAGAAGGTAAATTTAAATTATGGTTGTTGCAAATGTGCTAAAGAATATTACATGATTATTAAAATCATTAATCTGTTCATTATTACACCATCAAAATAGCATTCACTGAATATTCACACAAATTTAAACTTAAAGCCAAATGAATGCAATCAGAAGAGCAAATGCACTGATATTTGTATAAAATAGTTGTAACCTTTTTTAGAAAGGAAGCTTTTTTATGGTGTTTATGGACTGTTGTATTGGCTCAGGAGCATCTATCCCAGTTCTCTCCGCTGCCCCCCCCCCCCCCCCCCCCCCATTAAATATATTTCATGGGCTGTTGCTGGCAAGTGTGATTCCAATTTGGAACGGTGTTAACCTTGAAGTTGCTTTGTTGAACAATTTTAGTTAGTGATTATTTCCAGCATTCCTTCAACATTCCTTGCTAATTTTAGATAAATGTTGAAGCCCCTCTGTTCTTTTATTACCTTGTAGCATCACAACTTTTGTCATTTAACTTCTGCCTCTAATAAAGGATTTATTTTGTTGTTATTTCCTTTCCCTCTGCCCACACTTTCTTCAGTTCCTTGGAAGTAGTTTACTGTTAATCATTTGCTCGCTCGCACTCTCTCTCACTCTCTCTCACTCTCTCTCACTCTCTCTCACTCTCTCTCACTCTCTCTCACTCTCTCTCACTCTCTCTCTCACTCTCTCTCACTCTCTCTCACTCTCTCTCTCTCTCTCTCACTCTCTCTCACTCTCTCTCACTCTCTCTCACTCTCTCTCACTCTCTCTCACTCTCTCTCACTCTCTCTCACTCTCTCTCACTCTCTCTCACTCTCTCTCACTCTCTCACTCTCTCTCACTCTCTCTCACTCTCTCTCACTCTCTCTCACTCTCTCTCACTCTCTCTCACTCTCTCTCACTCTCTCTCACTCTCTCTCACTCTCTCTCACTCTCTCTCACTCTCTCTCACTCTCTCTCACTCTCTCTCACTCTCACTCTCTCTCACTCTCTCTCACTCTCTCTCACTCTCTCTCACTCTCTCTCACTCTCTCTCACTCTCTCTCACTCTCTCTCACTCTCTCTCACTCTCTCTCACTCTCTCTCACTCTCTCTCACTCTCTCTCACTCTCTCTCACTCTCTCTCACTCTCTCTCACTCTCTCTCACTCTCTCTCACTCTCTCTCACTCTCTCTCACTCTCTCTCACTCTCTCTCACTCTCTCTCACTCTCTCTCTCTCTCTCTCTCCTCTCTCTCTCTCTCTCTCTCTCTCTCTCTCTCTCTCTCTCTCTCTCTCTCTCTCTCTCTCTATTCACTTTGCATCTTAACACCTTGGCTATTATTTTTGTTGAACACCTGATTTAGAATGGATAGAGGCTGCTAAATTCTTTCAATTGTTGCTTTTCCAAATATTCACATCAGATTTCTCAAAAATTTTCTAAGTTGATGGATCATTACAAATATTCTCTTCTTGCTTTTAAAATTCAACTTTGGCAGGAATGTTTCAGGATTAACCATGAATAGATCTCACACTCCAAACTCTTCTTTTGGACTGATTCAAGCCACTCCATCCAAAGTCCTTCCTTCGCCTACTGTTTGCACGAAAGAAGCTTTGGGTAAGGTGTTCATTCAATAAGAATTGATGTATTAGGCACATGAAAATTTTATATTTTGCAAATGGAAAGGTGTGCTCTCAGAACTGCTTTCCCACTGGTTATTCTGTCTGGATAAGTTGTAAATCCACAGCCAATTTAAGATGTTTGAAAATTGAAGGTAGAAACTGATCATGGATGTTAATAGTAAGATTTTTTTTACATAAGCAATTCTCTATACATAGATATTGCCAATACTTCAGGAACTGGCGCTTAGAAGAATGAGGGGAGATTTTAGGGGTATACAAAATTATGAGGGGTATAGATAGAGTGTCAGTGCTGTACAATTGCTCCGCAAAAGGAAGTGTAAGGCGGTCCTTGCATCCGATAGCCTACAGGTCACCTTTTGGGCAAAGCGTAGGACCTGTTTAGCCTCACAATCAGTGTCACATGAAGCCATAGATTGCAGATGGTGGATGGTTTTTACAAGCAGATTCTATAAATTGGAATTTATGGTAGTAAAATAAAAACGCTGGGCAGATGAATCTGCGGATCAATAGCCAGGGTTACACGTCCAGTATGGACACTGCAACTGAAGAAGGCAACGGGAAACCACTTCAGTAGTTTTTCCCCTTGTATATCATGATCTTGACATCGACTACAGTCTCAGCTCAAAGATGGAGCCTTCACCGAAAGAAAATGGGAGGGACAGAGCTCGTTATGGATGGAGAGACTTAATCGCCCATGCCGAATGGCAAGGCACCTGAATGATGAAATAGAGTAAATGCAAGTAATCTTTTTCCACGGAGGTTAGGTGAGATACAAACCAGAGGACATGAGTTAAGAGGAAAAGTTTAGGAGGAATATTAAAGGGAACTTTTTCCACACAGAGAGAGGTGGGAGTGTGGATCAGCTGCCAGCTGAAGTGAATGTGGGCTCAATTTTCATATTTAAGAAAAATTTTCACACATCTATTGATGGAAGGGGTATGGAGGGCTATAGACTGGGTGCAGGTCTGTAGGACAAGGCAGAATAATAGTTTGGCACAGACTAGAAGGGTCTGTTTTCTGTGCTGTTATGTTCTATGGTTCTATGTTTCCAGCTGAAGTCCGAGCTTGTTTTGCACTTTATTTAATAACCATTTTGATTCCAAAGTCTTTTGACAAACTTGTCCAGGAGAGTGCGTGTTTGGACAGATACGGGCACATGAGACTGGTTTCACTTGTAGGATTGTTTTTTTCCCCCCCTTAAACTTGTCAAGTTAATTAAAATCAAAGTTGTGACCATTTGACTTTCAGTGTGAGAGTTTGGAAGCAAAGCGAAATTCTGAAATCCAAGTTTGAGGTTTCAATGAAATAATTGAACTGTTTTGAAAACTGCTTCAATAATTCTATTTCTTTTGATGAGTTTAAATGTTGTATATTGTTTGCTCATTCAAACAGTTTAAATAGAAGACACTTTGCAGTATTTTATCTATTCATTGTAAAAGAAAATATGACAGTAAGATGAGCTTGGCAGTCTTACTGAAGTGTCAGCATGTGTTCCATATTCCTCTATTTCATGTCTGTTTATGTGCAAATCTCTTGGTGCCTGCCACATTGACCACCGCCAGTGGGCTGATAACGCCTCAAACCGTGCATCTTGGCGCCTCACAGTTTGGCGGGCAGCAACCTCCTTTGAAGAAGACCGCAGAGCCCACCTCACTGACAAAAGGCAAAGGAGGAAAAACCCAACACCCAACCCCAACCAACCAATTTTCCCTTGCAACCGCTGCAATCGTGTCTGCCTGTCCCGCATCGGACTTGTCAGCCACAAACGAGCCTGCAGCTGACGTGGACTTTTTACCCCCCTCCATAAATCTTCGTCCGTGAAGCCAAGCCAAAGAAGAAGAATGTGCAAATCCAAATGCTTCTTAAACATTGCTATCGTATCTGCTTCTACTACTTTCCTGGCAGCAGTGTTCATGTCCAGACATGTACAATTCTGTACTTTTATAATAATTAAAAGAAAACCTTGTTCATCTCCTTAAACATTTCCCATTAAACCTAACATGCCTTCTAGTACTTGAGATTTATACCATGGGATAAAGACTATCTAGTCGATCTATGCCTCTCATAATTTTGTATACTTTCACCTTGCTCCAGAGAAAATGATCCAAGTTTCCTCTTCAAGCTAATCTCCAATCCAGGCATCATCCCAGTGAACATCTTCTGCACTCTCTCCAGGTTCTTCCTATAGTGTAGTGACTAGAATTACACATCGTATACTAAATTTGCAACCAGTTTTGTTTTGCTGCATCATAAATTGGTCAATTTTTCTACTCATCTTCATGAAGTTCATCATCTTTACCACCCTATCCATTTGCTTCCATTTTCGGGGTGCTATGGACTTGCCCCCCAAGATCTCTCTGTCCACCCATGTTCCAAGGATCCTGCCATTACACTATACTTTCCTCTTGCATTTCCTAAAATGCATAATCTCACACATATCTGGATTAAATTCAGTCTGCCACATTTCTGCCCTGATTTCCAAATGTTCAATATCCTGCTATATCCTTTGATGGCCTTCCTCACTATCTGCATGCAATTCCACCATTTCTTTGTCATCTGCAATCTTTTTTTATCGGATCACCTACATTTTCATCTAGCTATGTTGCAAACAGCAGAGGTCTCATTATCGATTGAACACCACTGGTCACCCATTTCTGGTCAGAATAATGCCCTCCTACTGACCTCTACTTCCTCAGAACCCTGAGGAAATTTGGAGATCACCTACAATTACATAACTTCTACAGACGCACTATTGAGAGTTCCCTATGCTGGAACTGCTCTGCCCATGATCAACAGAAACTATAGAAGATTATGAGCATAGGCTATTCAGTCCATTTGAGTCTTCCCTTCCATTTAATCATGAGCTGATCCATTTTCCCCACTCATCCCCACTGCCCATCCTCCACATAACCTTTGATGCCCTGGCTAATGAAGAACCTATCAATCTCCAATAATCTTGCCTCCATGTCCACCTGTGACAACAAATTCCACAGAATTACCACCCTCTGGCTGAAGAAATTCCTCTGCATCTCTGTTTTAAGCGGATGTCCTTCAATCCTGAAGTTGTGCCCTTTTGTCCTGGACTATCCCACCATGGGAAGCAACCTTTCCACATCAACTTTATTCATTCCTTTCAGTATTCAAACTGTTTAGATGAGATCCCTCCTCATTCTAAATTCCAATGAGTACAGGTCAAGAGCTGTCAAACGCTCCTCATATGTTAACCTTTTCATTCCCTGAATCCTCCTTAAGAACATCCTCTAAACCTTCTCCAACGTCAGCACATCCTTTCTTAAATGAGAAGCCCAAAACTGCTTGCAATACTCCAAGTGAAGCCTCAACATCACATCCCTACTTTTGCATTCTATTCCTCTTGAAATGAACGCTAGCATTGCATTTGCTTTCTTCACCCCCCCCCCCCCCGCCCCCCGCCCGTCAAGATGAAGATTCATGAGCGTGAGATCAGGCACCCCCAGATTCAAGGACAGTTTCTTTTCTGCCATTCTTGGAGTCCTAAATGCAGCGCACAATGGTAGAATTATGGCTGCCCTTTGCTCCGCACCAACTGATCTTTTCTTGTAACTCTGCATTTTGGGCCTTTCTTACTGTCATGCTATGTCTGAGATGCCTGTTGGCAAATCTGCCTCTTGTCACTTTGTTTTGGTATACATGACAATAAGCTTGAACTTGAATCCAAACCAATTTTGTATCCAACTTACCAACTCACCCTAGATCCCAGGTCACTTAATCTTCTGGGTTAGCAAACTATAATGGATGTGGTCAAATGCTTTATTAAATCCATTTGGACAATATTCCACTGCCCTTGCAAACATTTTTAACTTCAGTGTTCAAACTAGAAAAGTAATTCAATTCATGTGTCAAACACTACAGGGAGTTAGGTTTTTTGTTGCAGATCTTATCATGGACATGTTTCAAGCACCAGTGATCCCTGAATTATCTCAAGTGGATGACAAGAGACGTGCTTTTGCAGAGGATCAAATGGAGGTACAGGATAGCAATTTCTGTAAAAAGGATGGTAAGCCAGTATGAATTTCTTATTTTAAATCTCATTTTTATAGTCCTAGCTATTTGAATTTTTTGGTTGATTGATTTTTTTGATAATTTAATTTCTGTTCACATTTAAAGTATTGCTGGTTAATGATACAAGACTGAATTTTTACAAATGCAAATTTGAACCTTAGTTTGAACATAGTATTTTCTTTTGTGTTTGGTTTAGTGATTTGTTGATAATTATCTGGCTACATTTTGCTTCTAACTCTGTCGAGTTGTGCAGCTCCTGCCCTGATTTGACTTGTCAAAATGTATAATTTCATACTTGTCTGAGTCCTTTTCAATCTGCCATTTCTTGGCACACTTACCCTGTTGACTGAGATCCTGTTGTAAATTGAAGAGGCAGCACGATTTGCAAGAAGATTAGCACGCTATTACAGTGCCTGGGAGCAAGGATCGAATCATGTGCTGTCTGCAATAAGTTTGTTCGTTCTCCCTGTGTCTGGATGGGTTTCTCCGACTGGGCATGTAGGTTTATTGGGTAGCAGGGGTTCGTGGGCCAAAAAAGCCTGTTACTGTGCTGTATGTATTTAACTTAAATTTAAATTGAACAACATTCCCCATTATCCACTATACCTTTATGACCAATCTTTGAGTTTTAAGAAGATGGCTCACTGTTGGCCTCCACAATTGGGTAGGTACTAAATGCTGGCTTTGCTAGGGGTGCCCAGATTCTGTAAACAAAAACTTAAAATGGATCAGCATATTGTTTATACACTGCATGTTTATGTGAAAATTGGCATTTCAATGTTGCAAAAGCTACTACAGAAGTATTTTATCAACTTGGGAAGAAAGGGTGTTAGTAACTGCACTTTTGTTTTTATAATTTTATTTCTCTTTCCTAAGATGGTTTGAGCTGTGCTCATTGGATTCTTGACCATTAAAATCTTGATTAAAACCAAAACATCATTACTGGATGGGTGTAGTGTAGGAGACTGAGGGGTAGTGTAGTATAGGAGACTGAGGGGTAGTGTAGTATAGGAGACTGAGGGGTAGTGTAGTATAGGAGACTGAGGGGTAGTATAGTATAGGAGACTGAGGGGTAGTGTATAGGAGACTGAGGAGTAGTGTAGTATAGGAGACTGAGGGGTAGTGTAGTATAGGAGACTGAGGGGTAGTGTAGTGTAGGAGACTGAGGGGTAGTGTAGTGTAGGAGACTGAGGGGTAGTGTAGTGTAGGAGACTGAGGGGTAGTGTAGTGTAGGAGACTGAGGGGTAGTGTAGTGTAGGAGACTGAGGGGTAGTGTAGTGTAGGAGACTGAGGGGTAGTGTAGTGTAGGAGACTGAGGGGTAGTGTAGTGTAGGAGACTGAGGGGTAGTGTAGTGTAGGAGACTGAGGGGTAGTGTAGTGTAGGAGACTGAGGGGTAGTGTAGTGTAGGAGACTGAGGGGTAGTGTAGTGTAGGAGACTGAGGGGTAGTGTAGTGTAGGAGACTGAGGGGTAGTGTAGTGTAGGAGACTGAGGGGTAGTGTAGTGTAGGAGACTGAGGGGTAGTGTAGTGTAGGAGACTGAGGGGTAGTGTAGTGTAGGAGACTGAGGGGTAGTGTAGTGTAGGAGACTGAGGGGTAGTGTAGTGTAGGAGACTGAGGGGTAGTGTAGTGTAGGAGACTGAGGGGTAGTGTAGTGTAGGAGACTGAGGGGTAGTGTAGTGTAGGAGACTGAGGGGTAGTGTAGTGTAGGAGACTGAGGGGTAGTGTAGTGTAGGAGACTGAGGGGTAGTGTAGTGTAGGAGACTGAGGGGTAGTGTAGTGTAGGAGACTGAGGGGTAGTGTAGTGTAGGAGACTGAGGGGTAGTGTAGTGTAGGAGACTGAGGGGTAGTGTAGTGTAGGAGACTGAGGGGTAGTGTAGTGTAGGAGACTGAGGGGTAGTGTAGTGTAGGAGACTGAGGGGTAGTGTAGTGTAGGAGACTGAGGGGTAGTGTAGTGTAGGAGACTGAGGGGTAGTGTAGTGTAGGAGACTGAGGGGTAGTGTAGTGTAGGAGACTGAGGGGTAGTGTAGTGTAGGAGACTGAGGGGTAGTGTAGTGTAGGAGACTGAGGGGTAGTGTAGTGTAGGAGACTGAGGGGTAGTGTAGTATAGGAGACTGAGGGGTAGTGTAGTATAGGAGACTGAGGGGTAGTGTAGTATAGGAGACTGAGGGGTAGTGTAGTATAGGAGACTGAGGGGTAGTGTAGTATAGGAGACTGAGGGGTAGTGTAGTATAGGAGACTGAGGGGTAGTGTAGTATAGGAGACTGAGGGGTAGTGTAGTATAGGAGACTGAGGGGTAGTGTAGTGTAGTATAGGAGTCTGAGGGGTGACTTTATAGAGATGTACCAAATCATGAAGGGCATGGATAAAGTGAATGCACACAGTCTTTTTAGCAGGCAGATGATTCCAGGAGTGGAAGGCATTGGTTTATGGCAAGAAGGGAGAAATTTGAGAGGGACCGGAGGAAAAACTTTTTCACAGATGGGTTAGAAAAGTAGAGGACAATGCAGCAGTCAATGTTGGGGTGGAGGTGAAGGGAGTTAGTAGCTTCGAGTTCCATGGAGTCCATAAATCCAAAGACTTCTGGAAGCAGCTCGTAGAGGCAACCACGAAGAAGGCAGACTAATACTTCTACTTTCTGACGAAATCCAACGTAAATGTCAAGTACTCTCTCAAATTTCTACTGTAGAAAATATACTAATTGGTTGTTTCACCACCTGATTTGGGTATTTGAGTGCCTGGGAATGAAGAAGGCAGCAAACGTGGCCAAGTCCATACAGGCTCCAACCTCCCATCCATTGAAGACATCTAATGAGGTGCTGCCTCAAGAAGGCGGCTGACATCAAAGGACCCCCATCCTCCTGGTCACAACCCCTGCTCACTGCTACCTTTGGGAAGAAGTTCAGCGCCTTTAGTTTCATTTCTTATCACGTGAACCTCCCCTTACCATGGTAATCATGGATTGCTCTGATACCACAAAAGGGACTATTTGCACCATTTCTTACATTAGGGTAGCTGAATATTAATTATCTAATTAATGTATACTTTTTTTTAAAGTACCTGCTTTGCTACAGCAAGTAATAATTCTACTTGTATAAATATTAGCTGCTCATCATTATCATTGAACTGAATCTGGAATGAGCTGCCAGGCAAAGTTCTAAAAATAGGTACCATTCTGATATTCTGATAAATGGATAGGGAGGGACTAACCCAGAATGCCAACTTGATTAGTATGGATGAGTTGGCTGAAGGGCTTGTTCCATACTGCTTGGCTCTGAGTCGATTGCTTGATTTATTTAGTCTTTGCTTGAACTCAGTTTATGCAATATAAAATGTTGAACTCTTAATATTACATTTTTGTACTGTATATAATACAAGCAGCTGTATTTGCATCATTGCATGGAACCAAAGGGATATTTGGGAAGAGTAAAAACCTCTTGAGAACACTCCCCATTTGTTAGTGAGACCCCTGCTTTCTCAAAATTGGTCTGATTTGTGATCACTTTAATCTTTCAAACTTTCTCGTTGCTGTTCCTTGATACTTGTATCAAACAAAACTTGGCAGTAGTTTCTGGTTGTATAAATAACACACTGTTTGCTTGCCTTTCCTCTCCCCACTCCCCCCAACACAAGATGTCCATCAATCCATGAATATTGCTCCACCTTCCACTGCTCCATTTTGTATCTTTGAAGATTGTGATGGTGTTGTAAATAGGTAAGGAAAACAACTTCTTGTAACCCCTTTTTGAAAATGTATAGCCAGTTGACTTTTTTATTGTTTAAATTCACACTGTATGTTGTAGGATACAGAATACTTTGAACAATAAACCTACAGATTCAAGACCACTGGAGGAATTATCTGAAAAACAGATAGCAACTAGAAAAGTAGAGGTAAAGTTTCTATATTTTATTGCCCTGTTAAATGTTGGTTTAAATAGCACATTCCTTCAACAATGAGCTGGAATATCAGATCTAATTTAGCTCTCAACTGGAAATTCAAAACTACCAAAACAAAACTACCACCCACTGAGGTGAACTGGGACCACAGTGAAGCACCTAGTGGAACCTCTGCCTGGCAATGTCAGAGACACGGGTTCATTAGTGACCTCAGGTGCTCTATCTTGGGATTTTGCACATGCTCCCTGTGACTGTGTGGATGCTTCGTTTCTTCTCTCATCCCAAAGTCGTACAGTTTGACCACTGTAAATTGCTCCCAGTGGATTGGTGAGTAGTGAAATCTGAGAGGAGTTGATGAGAATGTAGGGAAAATTAAAACTAAATGGGGCCAGTGTTAATGGGTGGTTGCCAGTCAGTGTGGACTTTTTTGGACTGAAGGGCTTGGCTCCATGTTGCATCTCTCTGACACTCAACAGAGCTATGAGGTGCATTGATTTTTGAATCTCCTGGTTCTTAGTACAGACAAAACATCAGACACCTATTGATCAAGGATGCATGAGCACCTCCTGAATAATTCCAGTTTAAGTAATTCATAAAGTTTTATTGAATATCATACATCTGGCACAATCCAGAGAAGATCCCAGGGTACCAGATCTCTGGATGCAGAAAAAGCCTTCAATAGATTAGAATGGCCATATCTATTTAAAGTCATGGAAAAATTTAGACTGGGAAAAACATATATTAATTGGGTAAAAACATTATATTATAAACCACAGGCAAGGATCATAATAAATGGCCACATTTAATCGACATTCCCCTTAAGTAGGTCTAGCAAACAGGGTTGTCCACTGTCTCCAGGGCTGTTTGTATTAGCTATTGAATTATTAGCAGAATATATTAGGAAGGACCCACACATAAAGGTATTCAAGGTGATCCAAGCTGAACATAAAATAAACCTATTTGAATATGATGTGCTATTATACTTGGTGGAATCAGATGAATCATTGCCCAAATTCCAGGCCACCCTGGAACATTACGGCATAATCTCTGGATATAAGGTAAATTTGGAAAAAAGTAGGATTATGCCACTGACTAATTCAGACTATGAAAGATATCAACAGGGGAGCCTTTTCAAGTTGCAATCACGTAATTTGAAATACCTAGGGATAACAATAGATAGAGATTTGGAAAACTTGCACAAACTCAATTATACCCCTATCCTTCAAAAAAAAATCGAAGACTATTTAAACAGATGGAGAAACCTTCTCATCACTTTGATGGGCAGGGTAAACTGTATCAAAATGAAGGTGTTGCCAAGATTACAGTATTCAATCCATTCCTTTTTATTCACTACGAACATTTTTTAAAAATTAAATGGCAGCATAATAACTTTCCTATGGAATGGAAAAGACTCCAGGATATTCATGGAAAAATTGATGTGAGATTATAAATTGGGGGTGGGGGGGTATTACCTGATGTTAGGAAATATTACAGGGCATCCCAGTTGAGGTTCCTCGCATCTTTATTTGAATAAGGTGAACAACCAAAATGGGTTAACATAAGATTACATCGAATGGGGAACAAATGCCAAATGAATAAATAAAAGAATGGATAACCCCATCCTAAAACATCTGGTAAAAATCTAGAAGGAAATTAATGAGATTGTGATATTGCCAAAAGCACCCTGAATATGTAACGAACTTAGGTATGAATTTAGGTAACAAAATTCTGGATATTTGGCACCAAAAGGGGATCCAAATGATTGAGGACTGCTATGAGAATAGATAGCTCATGTCCTATGAACAGCTGAAAGATAAATATGATTTGCCTAATGGAACCTTTCACTGCTTTCTGCAGTTAAGATCCTTCTTGAGGGGAAAAATGGGGCCCCACCATGACCCCACCTGAAGGGAACGAGGTGGAAGGGCTACTTCGACTGGGAGGGGCTCCCAAATTTATATCCAGAATGTACTTCGTACTGCAAAGTGAGAGCTCAAATCCGGTCCTGCAAAGATCAAGGGAGAGATGGGAGTCGGACTTGGGGATAATAATAATGATCGATGAAGAGTGTTGGTCAGATTTCTGTAGGGAAAGTGTAACCAGACTAAGATTGGTACAATATAATTTCTTACCCAATTATACCTCACACCACAAAAATTACATAAAGGAAAATCAGAGACATCAGAAATGTGCTTCAGGTGGTTAGAAATGGGTACCTTTATACACTCCATGTGGACCTGCGTGAAGGTGAGACCCTTTGGGTTGGAATGATCAAAAATATTTACTAGGATTACAGGATCCAGAGCTGTATTTTATTGGTAAACCGAGAAGATGCGAGCAGAACATTAACTAAGTTCCAAATTAAATTTGTAGATATTGCCCTGTCACTACCAAAAAAATGCATTGCAATCACCTGGATGCCTGACTCTTTTCTTTCCCCCCCGCCCCCCGCTCATCATCACTTGATGGACCACGGAGAAGCACAACTGCGTGCTCGTGGAGAAAATGACATACAATTTAAGAAATAAATACGATACTTTTGCCAAAATGTGGCAACCTTATCTAGAGCACTTTGGTGCACAGTTATATCAACAGCCCACGGTTCTAAAAGGCTAACAAAATACATAAAGACAACAGCAGTGAAGCACCTTAAAGAGTGGCGGTACACTGAATTTGTCTTTCTACTTACCATTTACTGTTTGTCACTTTAATTGTTTTAGTTGTTTAATTTTCAAACTTCTGGGGGAGGGAAGGAAATTGCAAGTAAGATGGCATAGTATCCGAGAAGTGAATTATACTAAAAGAAATTGTAAGTACGTTAAAAGGAATTGTTTTTCAGATAAAGTTGTAAATTGGCATGATCTTCCTCTGACATACCTAGAGATTTTATTTATCCTTGTCTGTCTCTGCATTCAGTGATTTTTTTTTTCATAACTTTATTGGTTTAAAACACTTTATGATGTCATGTGGTCATTGTGAATCAAAATTTCTCTGCCTCCATATTGAATGAAGAGTAAAATAAGGAAATCACTTAACCCTGTATAATCAGTGTAATGTTTATTAATGTTAAAATTGCCCCAGTAAGCTGCAGCAATGCCAATTGCTGAGAAAGTTTGTATGTCGTATGCAAATTGTTGGATGTAACTTGCTTTATGCACTGATGATCTGATTTTTTTTTGTTCAGGAACTACATGATAAAGCGGTTTGGTCTGTGTGTGATAATAAAACCCTGACGATTAATCTAAATGTCACAGATGTTCCATTTGCTGCACAATTAGCATCAACTCCATTCCATGTGATTCCACAACATCCAAAGCAAGATTCAGAAGAATGCAATGAAAGTAAGGTTTGCTTTTATGGTGAAAGTCAACCTTCAGTGATTGTGTACTTTGCAAGTTTTAACCTGTGGAAATTTTGATTTTTGTGATGCAATAGAAATGTTATAAACTTCGTGTTCTTCCAGAAAGCGCACAAATTAAAAATGATGAGCTTGTGGTGTGTTCTTCATCAGAAGAAGAATACATTCAGCTTGCCAAAGTCAGAAAACTTGGGTAGGAAATTTTCCATTTTGCCTAAAATATTGGTATTTAGTATCAAGGAATTCTCTCCTTGTTAAATTTTCAGAAATGACTGAATGAATAAAATTTGGAACTGTAAAATTTTGATAGTTCTGTAAGTTGCATGATAAAGATTGAGTATTTAACGAGAAAATAGTCGTCAGGAAACTCTAAGCAACTGTTTGTTTATCGCTCAAAATTAACTTTATTGATCATTTTTTTTATTCCTTCACCAATATATTTCCTTATCTCTATCTCCAAACATTTTGTTTTGAACAGTTCATTTCAGGACCTAGGCTCGGAACCCATCAATCACTTATCGGCCCCTGCCTTTGATTCTAGCATTAATCAGGATGTATCCAGTCAAAAGCCAATCTTAGAGGAGTTTCAGATGGTTGAGGAGAGACAAGAGTGCCCACAGCTGATCCCTGAAGAGGAATGTCTCAAACCTGAACAGTCGTTCTGTTGTCTAAACGAGATGTACTGCAGTGGTCTACAGTTTGATGAAGAACCGAAGGAAACTCTGCCTGAGACGGGTAAATCTGAGTGTTCATCTCATGCTTTCGAAAAGTAGGAGAATTGCTGTGCATACTAATTTAACTACATTTTCCACCAGAACATATTTCGCTGAGCTCTCATCAATTAGAGTTCTCTAAATGATGTATTGACTCAAGAAGGCAGACTACATTAAAAAAAAACCTATTACCCTGGCCATGCTCTCTTCTTTCTGCTATCTTCAGTCAGAAGGTACAGAAGCCTGACGTCTGGTACCTGTGGGTTCAAGAATGGTTTGTCTGTCAACAGCTATCAGGTTCTTGAACCTCACTACCTCCTCATAACATTTCAAGACTACCAAAGGTCTGTCTGACACAACACATTTTTTCCCTCTATGACCAATGCCCCTTGTCTGCTTTTTTTCCTCCTATTTGTTTTATTTGCCTGGGAAGCTGCAGCAAGCAAGACTTTCATTGCCTCTGTACATTGTACTTGTGTATATGACAAACTTAATTCCTAAATAAACATTAAAGGGACTGATTCAAGCATAAAGAATAGTTGGGAGATTGGCAATGAAAAATTTGGATTTGGACATCAAATTCCATTGATTTGATAAACTGCTTAACTACTGTCAGATAATATTAAGTTTATTCATTACATTATACCTGTGAGAATAGTTCTTCTGCAAGTAGTTCAACAAGTTAGCTCTAGTATTCATATTAAGTAGAAGAACAAGAGCATAATTTATGGAGCATAGGAAGTTTTGGAAAGCAGAGAAAAGTTGCATTTGATGAGAAGAGAATCTATTGGGTGCAGCTTAGAGTTTTGCTATTTTTTTAAAAATCAGAGAATAGTATTTTGACATTTTATTAGGCTGATGAAAGCTGAATGAGATTGCAATAGGTGTACTAGTGGACAGAGGCAGAGTGGAAGAAATTGCTGCCCTACAGCTGGTCTTTGAGACCTGTCAGAAAAGGATCTGGCAGAAGGTGAAAAATGTTCTTCGTGACCTTTGGGTGTTCAAGGATGAAAGGTTATTTAATGGAGGTGAAGAGCCGGCTCCTTTTTCATTGGGGTGACAGTAGGAAATGCTAGAGGACATCTGTATTAGGTGAGGGGAAGAAGGTTTGGGGAGTCATCGGGGAGCAACTTTTTTTTTACACTGAGTAGTGGGTGCCTGGGTGATAGTGGAAGCTGTACAATAGGGACATGGATGCAAGAAAAACTGAGTGTTATGGTGTGAGATAGGGAAGGTTTAGATCAGCCTGTGCTGTAACATTCCATCTATATTGGTGGAGTCAAAAATGAAAATAATTTGATCAAAGGTATGTCTCCTCAAATAGATTTGTTAGCTGTGAAATGAAAGCTATTTTTGTTTTTTTTCTCTCTATCCAGCTGTAATAGTTAAAAATCCATGGGATAAAGATCTTATTCATGAACTTCTATCAAATCTACCCAAGCCGTTGAGTTCCTACTCATCCTTTATGACTTGGCAGGTCAACATGCCTGCTGTCAGGCCAAAAGCCAACCTTCACTTGGGTAAGTAATACATTTAGTTGCTGCCCTACTTGGCGTTAACTTGTATTTCCTTGTTCACTTTGCACAGCAAAACGTTGTACAGGTTTCTGCTCCAAACTTCTCTGATAAGTAGTTCAAAGGTCATTTCACGTATTTCTGTTCTTTTTGTAGGATGGGATCAAACTGCTATTTGCTTCATTATTTACAGGCAATGGTTTACACACATGTATGGTTCAACTTATAACGCTTGAAGCACCATGATTGGCTTCTTAGCAAATTCTAAACAGCATATGATGTATTTTTTATTTTGAAACACAGTGTTCACAATTGTTTTTGATTTTTACAATATTTTTAATGAATTTGCCACCATTCACCTTTTGAAAGTTATAATTTGTACTCTTTTCTATGTAAACACAATTGTAAAAAGTTATTTCCATTGAACCATTCTAACTTTTGTTCCTTTTGATGCCTTGGTATCATATTATATTATCCCAGAGAATCTGAGATTCACTTCCAATCTGATCAATACCAGACTACTGGTTAACTATTAACATGTCCCCTGAACAACCTTCATTGGGCATTTGCTTCTGTGGCTCACATCCCAAGAAATTATCAAAATATTTTTCTCTTCAGAGCACCCATTTTGATTGTGCAAAAATCGCATTGTTTCTCACCATAGCCCCTTGGTTGGAAATTTGTTAGGTACTGTGGGAAATCGATCAAAATCAGGACATCTAAAAATGCAAGTTTGCAATGATCTTATTTAAATGGTGGAACTATCTGGAGCGGCTGTCTGTGCTGTTATCATTTCTGGAGGCTTAAGTCTGTTCTCAGTTGCAAAGCATCAAATTGCAATTTAAGGTACTGCAGCAACGCTTTCTCTTCCACTGCACCATCCACCACCCCCTGAATTCTTAAGATTTAACATATAGCACAGTAACAGGCCATTTCAACCCACAAGTCTATGCCAGCCAATTTACACCCCATTAGCCTACCCCACCCTCGGTACGCTTTGAATGGTGGAAGGAAACTGGAACCAGCCCCCCCCCCCCCCCAAAAAACCCACACAGGCACAGTGAGAACGTACAAACTCCTTACTGACAGCATAGGATTCGAACCCTGGTCTGATCCCAATCACTGGCACTGTAAAGGTGTTGTACTAATCACTACACCACCATGCTGCCCAATTGCAATGTGGAAAGATGGTGAGAATATAATAGAAGCAATTTTTATTTGAATTGGAAGGAATATGATCTAGATTTAAGATGAAGGGTTGCAATTAAAAATGAAAATGAGCTCGGTGGTTCTTGAGCAACCTTGGACTAATGGGGAAGAGAAGGAAATGTTTGTTTTTTAAAAAAATTCCCTAAACTGCGGCATTCACAGAAAAGGTTTGGCAATTATAGGGCATACTGACTGTAAACTAGGAAAAGGCTTTTATAGCTGACATTTAGATGGGAAATTAATTATTCCATGTAGTGCTGACAAACTGGACCCAATCATGAGAAAACCTTTTACTAACTAGGCTTGTATTGCTTTGAGTGTAAGAACTGTGTCACAGAGCCATACATGTCACAGAGTATATAGATATGTTTTTGGGAGATAAATTGGGAAAGGTTTGTTAGAGTAGGTTACTTACAAACACTTTAAAACAGATCTTATTTGAAGTACTGGAGCTCTGCTAATGCTAGACATATCAGCTCCACAGCTTTTGCAAGAGCTTTGGAGAGTGCCCAAGAGACTTCACTAATGGATTGTTGTTTACAAAAGGCAACAGATGAAAGATCTTGTTGGAGCCGCAGATTGTCTGGAAGAGAACATATTGTTCTAAGAGTGTCAAAGAGAGTCAAACAGACTTTTTCTAAGAGAAACACACACACACACCACTTCTACAGTGTTACAAGCAGGACAAGCTGGCAAGCTTGTGGAAAGCCCCATTTGGAAGATGGCCTGGTCAAAGCCCTTATGGTTCATGCAAGAGGAGAGGACTGGCTGTCTAATGTTTCACTTGGAATAAGGGAAACAAAAAGGAACTCTGGTGACCTGAAAGAAAGAAGTTATCATCTGGAGAACTTTGAAGGGGGCAAGTTTTGTCAGCAAGACACTGGAGTGGCTGATTAAAAAGGAATTAGTTGTGGATGTCCTGGAACAACAACATCACTCTCTGAAAACCGTCAAGAACCTTCCTGAGCGGTAACCATTTACCTTTCAACCACCAAAGCCTGGTGAACTTTATAAATGTTAAATTCTGTGCACAATATAAGAATTGCCTGCAACCAGTGAATTTGGAGGAATGAGAAGTGGGATTGGACTATGAACCAAAGAACTTTTCTGAACTTGCACACACATTACATACACGTAGGCTTAGAATTAGAAGGGGGTTAAGTTATGCGAAAGTTAAAGTGTGATTCTGTTTTCATGTTTAAAGATAATTAAAAGCAACTTTTGTTGAAGTAACCATTTGTCTTGGTGAATATCTATTGCTGCTGGGTTTTGGGGTCCTCTGGGCTCGTAAAAATAGAAAACGGCCGACTATTCAGCCCATTGAATTGCCTCCGGGTGCTAGTTTCCTCCCGCATTGTAAAAATGAACGTGGTTAGCAGGTTAACTGGACGGCACAGGCTGCAAGGGCCTGTTACAGTGCTGTATCTCCAAAAATGAACTGCTTGCATCCTTCAGCACCAATTTTTCTCTCTCATTCCTCTCTGTGTTTAGGAAATGAAATGTACCTAATTTCTTATTTGCTTGGAGAGGGGTCCTTTGCTCATGTCTACCAAGCATCAGTTTTGGATATGAATAACTTGTCTGATGTGAAGAACCAACAAAAAGTGAGCTTAAAAGTGAGTACACAATGAATTTATTGCAATGTGAATGAAGCCTAAATTTGATTTACTCTTGAGATCTGGTGCTTTGTACTTCCTCATGATCTTGATTAACAAGAATATGCCCCTCTCCGTTTTAGTTTGCTGCAAGCTGGATTTGATGAATGATATGTTTGAGGTGTTGGAAGTCATGTGGAAGTGGGAAAGAAGGATTCCAAAATTTGATTAAAGCAGTTGAAGGAATTGCAAGATGCCAGAAGCAAACGCACGCAGTTATTGAGGAAAGGTGATGGAGAGAAACAAGCCAATTGAGGGATTTAAAAGTACCAGGAGGAGCATTTTACTTGAAATTGTGTCAAATTTCAAATTTATTATGTTTAGTTTGGTCATCTCCTTTACAGGAAGGAGGTGGAAGTTTTGGAGAGGGTGCAAAGGAGATTTACCAGAATGTTGCCTGGATTGGGTTAACAGAGCTGGGGCTTTTCTCTCTTTGGAGTGAAGAAGAATGAGAAGAGACTTGGAGGTCTACAAGATTGAGAGGCATAGATAGGGTGGACAGCCAGCACCTTTTCCCTGGAGCGACAGCAGCAAATACCAGAGGAGATTTTATGAGTGAGGAAGGGAAAGTTTAGTGGAGATTTCAGGCGTGTTCCACAGAGTAGCAGGTGCCTGGAATATATTGCTAGGCCTAGTGGTGGAGGCTGGTACAATGGGGACCTTTTAGACAAGCGCATGGATACAAGAAAAATAGACAGTTATGGGTGTGAGGTGGGGAATGTTTCGATTGTTGAGTAGATCAATACAACATAATGATTGAAAGGGCTGTACTGTAATATATGTTCTAAACTTTTCAACTTTCAAGAGACTGTTTGACCCATTGAATTCTTCCAGAAGTTTGTTTTATGTTTCAGGTTGGCAGATGATACAAGATCAATGCTTTGTAAATAGTGTACAAAAGAGGTTATTCTAAGACATGACAAATCCCTGGTTGGGAAAGGAAGCAGAGAATGTTTACTGTCAGAATTCCTCAGTAAGGGAGTATGTCAAAACTTTTTTCAGAGATGTCCCAGAAAGGGTTCTTGCTTTCATATGTAGTGAATACACTGAGGAAAACAGTTTCCTCTTTGAATTCTGATATAATCCCATGATTTGAATTAGACACTTTATAAATATAGTTTTTTCTTTTTGCTTTACAGGTTCAAAAAATATCTAATCCCTGGGAATTCTACATAAATACTCAGTTAACTGAGAGATTGAAGCCAATGTTTTGCAGTCTATACAACAGTATCCACTCTGGGCATTTCTTTAAGAATGGCTGCATTTTGGTTGGAGAGCTGTACAATTTTGGAACTTTGCTGGTATTTATGTGCTGCCAATATTGCCATGACAAAAAATATCCTTGTATGAACAATGTAAAAGATTTAACAATTTTACATGTCATAGGTACATAATTTGGGCCATCTGATATTTCTAAGGTCCTGATTTACCTCGTATTATTCGCAGTGGTACGGCAAGCTATTATGCTAGATGCAAATGGTAGGAAGTTTGGAGGAGGCAAGCTAAATGGGGTTGGGTAAATAATGGAAATATTATGAGAACTGCCATAAACTTGAAGGACCAAACAACTGCCTTCTGTGTCACAGGGGGAATGTAATGTAAGTACCTGGTCCAATGGGTGTATTTATCAGTTCTGTGGTGTTCCTCAAGTTCTATGGGAAAAAATGTTTGCTTTAAACCATTCCATATTCCAGTTTTTTTAGCGTCAGACTTTTTTTTACTGGGTCCTTGACAGTAGGTATTAGGATTTGTGACAGATCCCTTTGGCTTGTCATCTGAGAATTGTAACTGGAGCAAAAATTGTATTCCAGATTTACTGATATCAGGGTTGATAGCACATTGGGAAGCAGGTAGCTGTGGTTCTTGGAGCCCTCCACATTGACTCTGGACCCTACTAAGTATATTTTTTTTAATGATTCATCTTTGGGACAGAAACTCTCTACATTGATTGTCATTTCCAAAATGTCGACCCGGCAATGATATAGAAAGAGCATTCTGTCACCGTCAGGTTGATGTGTGAATTGGAAGGAAGCCTGCAGTTAATGGTACCTCCAAGTACCTGCTCCCTTTGTCCTTAATGAAATATTTTTTATTTTGGGGGTAAATACTTGGAGTTTGAGAGACAAAACCATTTGTTTTGGAAATCGGGGAACGGTAGGGTAATTAATCTTTGAACATGAAGTGAACTTTTTGAAACCTGTAGTAAAATTCATTATTTTGTTTGATTTCAGAATGCAGCCAATCTGTATAAAACGCTCATTGAAAAAGTAATGCCTCAGCCCTTAGTGATCTACTTTGCCATCCATATTCTTTATATAGTGGAACAGCTGCACTGTATTGGAATAATTCATGGTGATATAAAACCTGACAATTTTATCCTTGGAGAAAGGTTTGTTTTTACTTTTTCTCTCTCTGTGGTTTGGGTGAAAGAAAAAGTTATTTGCACCTAATACCTTTGTTCAGGGAAAGAAGCTACTACTTGGCAAGGACTGTACTGCCTGGTGGAAATTAAATTATCAATCCCTCTAGAAAGTCTGTAGATGGAGGGGATGAGTGCCCTGGAGAAATGCCAATGCACATGGCTAATCTACCTGATGAAGGGCACAGGCCTGAAACATTAGTTACCCTTCCTGTGGATGCTTCATGATCTGCTGGGTTTCCTCCAAATTTAAACCCCAATCTAGATCCTTTCTTGACTCACTGCTACCTTCTCATCAGTGTTAAACTGAATTGAGTATTCCTTTAAGTCAAAAACCTGGAAATTCTGACTTTGTCTTGGAAAGAGGCTATCAAGTCTTTTCCAGCTCTCTGAGCAATCTCATTCCCCCATGTATTTTCCTGGAATCTTCTTTCACACATGCCCATTAACAACTGCTAAACCCCTTACTCCCCTAATTCTCTCACCACTCATCTCCAGGTGGGCCAATTCACCTGGCTAACCAAAGCCTTTGAGAATTAGAACCATAGAACACTACAGCACAGAAAACAGTCCATTCGGCCCTTCTAGTCTGTGCCAAAATATTCTGCTCGTTCCATTGGCCTGCGCTCAGTCCATAACTCTCCAGACCTCTCCCATCCATGTATCTATCCAATTTATTCTTAAAACTTAAGAATGAGCCCGCATTTACCACATCAGATGGCCGTTCATTCTGCACTCCCACCACACTGAGTGAAGAAGTTCCTCCTAAACCTTTGCCTTTCCCTCAAAAGCCATGTCCTCTCGTTTTTGTCTCTCCTAATCCAAGTGGAGTCTAGTCGCATTAACTCTTGTTCGTACCCCTCATAATTTTGTAAACCTCTATCAAATCTTCCATCGTTCTTCTACCCTCCAAGGAATAAAGTTCTAACCTGTCTAATCTTTCTCTGTAACTCAACTCCTGAAGACCTGGCAACATCCTAGTAAATCTTCTCTGCACTCCTTCAGTCTTACTGATATCCTTCCTGCGCCGAAAGGAATGCAAGGCTGGAACCAAACATTTTATTTAGATGAAAATTGGAGCTTTATTTTTAACTAGAATGGGGGCCACTGATGAAGAAAACCACCTTTTACTATTACGTAAACAGCTGGAGGTTTTCTGAAATGAAATTGGCTGCCCAGTGAACTGCCATGGACGTTTTTAATCTGACATATTTGGATATTCATATTTTGTGGTGTCATGTTTAAACTTTTAGAAAATTAGATGCTCATTTTCTGCTTTGAGCATAAATTTTCAACTGTGGGGACCGTTTTTGAATTAATTTTATAATCTTTGATTTGTTATGAAGGTAGAAATGTTGACTAATGAGGTAATTTATCTCTCTGATAAGAATTGGCCTTTTTTTTGTCCAAACAGCTTTTTTGCTAGTTTGTATTGATATTTTATTTAAAAAAAGGAAAATCTAAACCATCTGTGACAGAGTATTTAGAGGTGGTTTGGGAGGAATTGTTAGAGCAGCTGCACACACACATTTTAAAACATACAATATTTGCAGGACTTTTGCAGAGGAGCAACAAAGTATCAACATACAGCAGCTTGCCTAGGAGAGCATGTGATTTTTGCAGGCAGAGGAACAGAACAGCTTTGCTCTCAGAGAGGGAGGGAGAGAGAACGAGATACAGAAATCAGTTCCAAAGGGACAAACTGGCAAACTTTGGAAGGCTGCTTGGTCAAAGGAGAAGGTTGGCGGTCCAAAAGGTGACCTGAAAGAAAGGAGATCATTTGGAGAACCCTGAAGGGGGCAAGTTTCGTCAGCAAAACTGATTGGGAAGGAATCTGTTGTGGATGTCCTGAGAAAGGAATCTCTCTGAAAACCAACAAGAACCCTCCTGAGTTGTAACCATTTGTCTGTAAAGCACCAAACAATGGTGAACTTTATTAATGCTAACTTCTGTACACAGTTCAAGAATTGCCTGCAACGAGTGAGATTAGACTGTGATCCAGTGAACTCTTTTAATCTTAAATATACATTACACACACCTGCGCTTAGTATTAGAGGGGGATTAAGTAGTTAGGTAGGTTAAGTCAGGAGGTTAAACTTTAATTCTGTTTTCTTGTTCAAATAACCCTGTGTTGTGGTGCATATCTATGGCTGCTGGTTTTTGGGGTCCTCTGGACTCCGTAACAACTGTATTTTTGGATGTGAAATTTCAATGTTAATAAAAATATTGAAAAGAAAGATTATTCATTTTTTAAAATAGAAAATTTTCCACATTCAATCTAGGTTCCTGGACAGTGATGCAGCAAGTGTCGACGACAGTGTATCTCAAGGGTTGACATTGATTGACTTTGGTCAAAGCATAGATATGAAGCTGTTCCCTCCAAATGCAGTTTTTGTTGAAAGTTGTAAGACATCCGGCTTCCAGTGTATTGAAATGCTGTCGGGGAAGCCATGGACCTTCCAGGTAGGGCATGCAGTGTACAAATGTCATCCTTTTCTTAATTAAAATGTGACTGTTCTACTCAATCAGAGAAAGACGAGTGTTTTGCCATAATCTGTTCATTTGTGACTGAAATTAAAAATTTGGACTACCCCTCTTCATGATTTAACACGAGCTCTGTCTTGCGTCCTGGGGGGAGCAACTAATGAATTTTTGTGTTTGCTTCTAGACAGACTATTTTGGAATTGCAGCCACAGTATATTGCCTGCTCTTTGGCTCATACTTAAAATTAAAGGAGGAAAATGGTATCTGGAAGGTCAATGCCACTTTTAAAAGGTTAGTTTAGTGCAAACAGCTAACCTACAACTGGGAACTGCAGGTGCATTTGTTTTTCCTTGTGAATTCTCTAACTCAACATATGCTTCTGTTGTTTCAGAGGTCATCACGTTGATGTGTGGAATCGTTTCTTCAATACCTTGTTATACATCCCCAATTGCCAAAGTCTGCCATCACTTCGAGATCTGCGAGAGGAGCTGGTGTTACTCTTCAAGGAGCAGTACTCAAAAAAACTGAAATCGCTTCGCCAGCGCTTGATGGTGCTTTTGCTTGAAAAGAAGCATTCACAAAGAAGAGCGTGAGTTGGTGGAGCTGCCCTCCAGATCTTTGTGTAAATATGGCGGTGTGCAAATTCAATTCCTGTTTTGTTTAAAATGTTATTTCATTGCACGTAGTGGTGAAATCTAGATTAAAAAATGCAACCATCCAAAGGTGAGTTTGTCTCTACTCTAATGCATATAAAAGGTTATTGGGGGTAATCTGACAGTTGTTTTTATATGCACTTTTTTTTAATGTAAACTGAAGATGGAATTGATTGTGAAATTTGATTTTTTTTTCTAAAGCAAGAGTTCCAATAAGACCAACGTTAAAGCTGCTTCAAAATGTGTATTTTATTCAGGAATGAGCTGAGATGCACCATAATCCTTTCTCTCCATTCCCTCTGTCTCACCCACGAGGCTTTCATTCGAGGATAATGTGATGTCCTCCTTCAGAAAACATGGCTGCCCCTCTACTGCCATTAATACACCAACATTTTCCACCCCCAAAAAAGACAATGACAGGGTTCACCTCATCTATCACCTCATAGAGCTGCCACATCCAACATATAGGTGGCAGAAAATGAAGAGCATGTTGAGGTCAATTACTGCATTTGATGTTCCCTGTGTCGGCTCTTTTGCAGGGGGGGAAGGGACACTGTGATTTGGTCACTTTAATGCCAGACTTGTATGTCTGTCCACATAGCCTTGGACCACAGGTTGAGACCAACATAATTGGAGGAAAAGCAGTGGATCAATTTAGAATTCTCCATTTTCCAGTAATCCCCTCTCCTAATTCTCTTGCTTTCCTTCATCTGACTCCCTTCCTCCAGCTCCCACCCCCTTCCTTCTAGCAGTGTGCAAACTTCTCCACCCATGCCACTCCCCAGTAACTTCTTTTCTCTCCCCTACCTGCCTAGCACCCCGCTAGCCTGCGCTTTCTTCCCCCAGCCCCCCAGGGTTTTCAACACACCTGAAGAGGGGTTTGGGCCCAAAATGTCACTTTCATATTACCTTCCATAGTTGCTGCATCCTCTGTGAAGTTCCTCTAGCATGTTTGTCTATTGTACAAGTTTCCCAGCTTGCAGATGTCTTCCACTAGTGCTCACCCCTCAGTTAGAACATAAACTTTGACTGACAAGACTCAGTATGGCCTAATGCTGTTCAACGTACATCTGCCACATGGTCAAAGCTGAATATGTACACTACAACAAATATTGGCCTGGAGTCAGGGATTTTAAAAAAAATACCATGGACTACTTCACTGACAATGAGCAGGCAAGTTCTTTGCTTATCTTTCAAACAGTAATTCAGTTTTGTTCAGTGCTATATTGGTGTGTCAGTGTAAAACTTTGTGCACATGTCCAGAGTGGACCTTGAAGCCAGACTTCATTGGACGCTGAGCCGGTCGAGTGATTGCTGTGCCCCCATTATCTTGAAAGAAAGGTTGGTATAATTAGCATTAACAATGACAAGCAGCTCAGGGCGAGTCCCAGGAAACAGGAGTGGCACCACCATGAACAGATGGGTTACAGAAGCCCCTTTCACACTAGCACCTTGTCCTAGTAATTGACAGCCAATCTACTGGTTAAGGGTCCAGTGTGAAAGCTTAATAGACATACAGTCATCAAATTACGCCGGGGATGGACCGCCTAGGTAGATTGCATCATCCCTGGGGTTGATGGCGCCTGCAGGAATGTGAAGGAAACAAAAGATTAGAAAGGTAGAAACTTTGTGTTCGGTTTACTAAATCCTGATCAATGCATTATTATCTTGTATTTAAATAAAATTAATCATGCCTAATTATAACATAAGCCCCTTTCACACTTGCATCCCACTAAATTGGTGATTCAGTGTCCTGGGATAGGAATGGCGGTTCGGCTTTTTATACTTGACCACTCTTAACTGGGGCACTGAACGCTTTCATATTTGTAAGGAGCCATCCCCAGGGTTAGGACTGTTCTACCGGTGACATTGTGATGCATCGAATGATGCCCTAAATCCTGATCTTGTATTTGAACAAAATGAATCATGACTAATTATAACTTAATTAAGCTTATGAGCCCTTCAGTCTCTATTGTTGTTGTACCGGCCTATATAACCTTTATAAGGAACCGGGGGAAAGTGCAAGCAATAAATGGCAATAGCAGACCATTTTTAAATAAAGTTAGAAAGTTTGTACCACTATAGCGCTCAATTTAAACAGCATGGGAAAGTTGGTAGCATTATTGTGTACAATTTATAAATACTGTGGTGGGGGGAGCTATGGTTGAGCTGATTTCGGTTGCACACTAGGCACTTTAAAGGCCGATTGGCAGTTAATTCCTCGGATCACTTGCAAGTGTGAAAGGGGCTATAATTAAACATTTTAAATTGTTTTGTGCTATGGGAATGTGGTAGCGGCAATAAAACACAGCCTCAATTTATAAAAACGTTAGGAAAGTTGGATGAAATGCATGCATCAAGCGATGGTGGACCTACCCTCCCAGAATTCTGTGCAGCAGAAAAAAGGGCTGTATGCACAGAGCACTCATGGAGGGGGTTTCTCTGCCTCCACTTATCAGGTCACTTTTCTAAGTGCTACTGGTACCATATAATCCAGTACCACCTGTCAGGTGGTCGGCGATTAAACTGGCTCACCCATCAGGCTTGCCTGGTGTGGAGGTTAGACATTCTGCAGGATGAAAAATAAGACCTATTAAAGGGCAGATGAACCCTCTCATAGGGTTAAGGGCCATCTAGCCAATACGTGAATCCTTTGCATCGAATCTTGGTCTGGCCGTTCACTGCAATAGAACTACCCCCAGCTGTCTTGGACCTCACCATGCTGCAGGATCTAGGAGGGGATTTTGAGAAGATGGGTCTGGACCTGTGCAACCCCAACTCATCCAACTCCATTCATATACACGCTGTTCCTTTCTGAGGAGTGGGGTATCCTCTTATCAAACCCCACACACTGACTGAAAGAAGCCAGCATCATCCTATGGGGTGGATAAGCTAGAAGGAGGAAGTACTGTTGAAGTTGTGGTTCAAAAGGCAGCAGCTCTTAACATTTGACTATTATAATAACTGGATTTCTGTGAGGGGGCAGGAAAATAACTAACCAGCCATTAAATTACTTTTCTCTCTGTATTCAATACATAACTTGTGGAAAAACTGAACATCACTGTACAAAAATTCAATTTGCCTCAAATGTTGAAGTATATGGTGCTTAATTAGCAAGGTGAGCCATTTCTATACTCAATCTTTCCATATAAAATTTATAACCCGTAATTGAAAAGGGAAAAATGCAAATTAAATTCTTACAAAATAATTATATTACATTATCAAAGGTTCGTGGCCTTGCCGGGAAGTCATCCGGTGAGAGGTTATCAATCTCTTCCAAGGTGGGTATTTCATCTTCAGGTTTTAACTCTTCCTCGAACATGTGCTGTAGTAAGGCGTCAACTGTCTTGTATCCTATAAATAATGGGGGAAAATTGTTCATTTACAAGAATCCTCAAAGAAATTGGTGATGTTAAGGAAAAATATTAGTCACACAAGAGTAGACAAGGCATGTCCCTCTTTATACTTTCCATCTCCCCTTCCACTTTATTCTACTTTAAAGGGTCTCGACTTAACGTTGATTGTCCATTTCTCTCCGAGGCTGGTGCCTGACCAAAGTTCCTTCAGCTTCTCATTGTTCACTCGTGGATTCTGGTATCTACAGCTTCTCAAGACACTTGCGTAGTCTGTTTTGGTTTCTGGTCAATTAAACTTTAAATAAAGGGCTGCACACAATGTTCAGGTGTCACTAAACCATTTGTGCAGCTTGAGGACCGAGGACACAGAATGCAGCACAGGAGCTGGCTGCTCACATCCTTGAAGGAAATTTACCAAGGTGCATCTGGGAGCATACAAGTCAACAATTGTACATGGACTATATAATGGTAGGATCCAAGTTAGAATTCCTTAAATTAAGAAACCAATTACAAAACCATATTAACTCCAAAGAGGAACTAAAAATAAAGGTGCCAGTGTGGGAAATATTCATCCCTCTAACTTTATTTTCTCGAAAAGAAAGTTCAATTTAAGATTGTTTCTGCACAGATTATCACAGAGGTTCTCATTAAAAGTTAAGCATCTCAAACGACCTGAGAATTTCCAGCGTCTTCCCTAGGACCCTGGTTTAAGGTTGGGTGTTTGAGGAAGGGAGGGAAAAAGAACCAGAACTCGTCCATATAAAGTTTTCCATTGTGTACTTATGAAAGTGACCCCTAACGCTACAATAATGTTTCTTACATCCAGAAGTCAACAGTCAGATGCTACAAGCTAGATCATAAAAAGTCACTCATCTAAACAGCAAAAGGATTGTTGAAGTCAAGATAGTACATTCTCTGATCTTACTGCTAACAAGATTATGAAGTGAACAAAGATTTTCAAGCGGTTTCATGGTTTTCAAACTTTTTGTTTTCTACTCGTCTAACACTTTAAGTATTCCCTATGCCATGGGTGCTCTGTGATTAGTAAAGGGGTGCGTGAGTGGGAAGGGAAGGTTGAGAATCACTACTCTAGGCCCAATTGTTACTGAAATATTTTGCTTGAGAAAAATTGTCATTGGCCCATTTCCTTTGGAGTTATGAAACCCTGCACTTAGCGAGTTAATGAGGGACAATTAAAACAGTGGTTTTCAAACTTTTTCTTTCCACCCACCTACCCCCTTAAGCTATCCCTCCCTAATCACAGACCACCTATGGCATAGGGATTACTTAAGGGGGTACGTGAGTGGAAATAAAAAGTTTGAAAACCACTGCACTATAGCAACCATCCTTCAGAGAGATGGACATTGAAAAATCTTCTTTTAATGAAGCAATATAATTATGTAGGCATATACTTACTAATTGATGCAATTCTGAATCTCAGATTGGATTTCAAATTGGTATCATCAGTATTGCCAAGATCATTTTCATTTGTTTCCATAACTTGAAGCAGGTTTCCAGCTGGATGGTCCCTACATTAATTGTACATTTTAAAGGGTGTCTGACAGATGAGAACTTGCAACTCCATGCATCTAATACTATTGAATGATGCTTACACACAGTCTCCCATTCCAAGTTCTTGAATTTTCTTCTCAACAGCAGTTTCCACAGCACTCCTGGACAGAGAGTATTCCACAAAAAAAGCTTCCAAAACAAATGCTATGAAGATACTTTCAGAGGAGAAATGGAACAAAAAGGCAAATGTGTCAATCTCAACTTATTATATTCGTGCAATTATTTAAAAAAAACACCAGACTTACTTGATAAGTATAATAACCACCAGAATGTGAAAGATGACAAAGAAGATCCTTGCAGTCAGGTGCGTCACCTTCACGAATCCAGTTGCAAGAGGTGTGATTGTTAAGGATTATAAAAGAATCATGATTGATAATGATTCTGTCCAGAAAGGTGAGACACCTCTTTCAAAATAGGTGTGCTGGTTGTTCACCACACCACTAATGCTCATCTCAAACAGCAAGAGCACTGCAACAGAACAATTTCTATTCCCTCTGTGGATGAATAAAATTTTGAAGACCCTTTCCAACCAAAATCTGGTACCAGGTTATTAAGTTATCGCATCAACTCAAACTGGTTCCCTGGTATCTCTGTTTTGATCTGCACGTGCCCTGAAGCAGCTGAATGTCAACTCTTTCTTCACTTAAACTGCACCATTACCTTTGCAAAACTAGTGCAAGTGGACAATAGGTAAAAATAAGTTTCATTATTGCCATGTAATACTACATTTAGAATGTAACATCCATGAAATTCTTTTGTCTACCACAAGGCAGATAGAGTGGCCACTTTGTCCAGCACCCCTTACAGAAACCTATAGCGCCTGGTATTCCCAGGCAGTCTCCCCTTCAAGTACTGACCAGTCCTGAGTCTGCTTAGCTTTCAAGATCAGACAATCTCGGGCGTATTCAGGCTATTAGGCTTTTGCACAAGTAAACATGGTAACAGCACCTGTTCTCAGAGAAAGTTCAGCACAATTTTCTCCATTCAAGGCATGCAAACAGCTCTCCAAATGATGCATTTTCTCATTTCATATTCAAAAAGAGTTATCAAATTTCCACAATTCACCTGCTCAATGCAATCCAAAGTTTTTACAAATAGGCTTCATAATTCCAAAACTACTTGGCAACTATTATTCTTCATCAGAGTTCAAAGCACCGAAGGACCAACCAAAGCAAAGTAACTCTAATCAAAACGGAGGTAGATACACAACTATGCAACGTACAAGTGAAAACAGAAAATGCGAAAAATGAATAATTTCCAAATAAAAATATTCCTTAGACAGCTTAAACATAATGGCATAAACCAAGAGGAGTAGCTGTATTAATTAAAAAAAAACAGTAAAAAATTTTTGATACTAAAGTTGCTCCTGTGGGAAGATGTGTTTTGATTAATTGCCAGATTTTTTTCTGAAATGTGAACACCTGAATATGCACCAAATGTAGATGATGAAGATTTTATAAAGAATATATATTTTTAAATTCTTGGCAGAAGCTCAAGAAAAAGTTTTAATAGAAGGTGATTTCAATTGTTGTCTTGATCCATCATTGGATAAATCAACTAAAACAGTAATAAGAACTAAAGTGGCGAAGGCTATATTAAGTTTTATGAAGCAATAAAATTTAGTTGATATTTGGTAAAAAGCTGAATCCTAGAGAAAGAGATTAATCTTTCTATTCTCAAAGACATGACTCTTATTGGAGAATAGATCTTTATCGGCACCGTTAAAAGGAACGATTCGTAAAGTTAAGTATAAAGAAAGAATAATTTCTGATCATTCGCCCATTTTATTGTCATGTTCAACCTTAGACGAAGAAAAGGTTAGACGACGGAGGTTTAATACCCTAACCCTAAAAAGAGTAGATTTTTGTGATTTTATAAGAAAGCAAATTCAATTATTTTTAGAAGTCAATTTTAATTCAATAGATAATAAATATATTTGGGATGAATTAAAAGTATATATACGAGGTCAAATAATGTTATTCAGCTAAAATTAAAAAAGGAATATATAAAAGTTAGAACAGGACATGGGTAAATTAGAAAAAGATTTACAAAATAATCCTGAAGAAAAAAATTAATAATAAAAAACTTCATTATAACACTATTCAGACATATAGAACAGAAAAAATTAATCCAAAGAACTAAGCAGAGAAAGAGCTCAAAGTTTTAGCATGACAAATGAAAACAGAACAGACATCTAGAGTCATTAATGCAGTTGAAAAATCTTCAGGGACTATTACATATAATGATGTATTTAGGACATTTTATTCTGAATTGTATCATTCAGAATCAGTACATATTGAAAATAAGATAGACTTATGGCAAGGGAAATTAGTGAGGTAATGAGTTCAATGTAAAATAACAAATTGCCAGGAAAAGATGGGTTTCCTGTAGAATTTTATAAGAAATTTAAAGATCTTTTAATATCTCCATTAATGGAGATGTTGAATTATGCTCTGAAGGTACTTCCTCTGTTGGAATCCCTTTTCATTTCAATTATTAGTCATTCCAAAAAAAAGATCCAATGAAACCAGGACCTTTATAGACCAATTTCATTATTAAATGTTGATTATAAAATATTAGCAAATGCATTGGCAAAATATTTACTGAAATTAATACATATGGATCAAATTGGATTTGTTAAGGGTCGGAAATCTACAGATAATGTAGCAAGGCTTCTTAGTTTGATATATTTGGTTCTAAAAGGGGAGACCCAAGTGAGGCAGTGACTTTGGATGCTGAAAAGGCATTTGATAGATTAGAATAGGATTTCCTCTTTAAAGTTTTAGAGAAATGTAAATTGGGTTCAATGTTTATAGATTGGGTTAAAATGCTGTATATAAAAAAACCTATTGCAAAAGTAGTGACAAATGGACAGATTTCAACATCTTTTGAATTAACGAGGTCAAGTAGACAAGGTTGCCCATTATCACCAGCTTTATTTGTTTTAGCAATAGAACTGTTAGCTGAATTTATAAGACAAGATTCAAAGATTGTGGGTATTAGGGTGAAGCAAGAAGAATATAACTGTATTTGCAGATGATGTTTTGATTTATTTAACAGACCCTTTAAATTCTTTCCAACAACTTAAAATTAGAATAAAAGAATATGGAGATATAAAATAAATTGGGAGAAGAGTGAAATTACGTTTTTAGTTAATGGAGATTATCAGAAATGTAAGGAAATAATTGAATCCAGATGGCCAGATCTTGGAATAAAATACTTAGGTAATCGTGTGCAATCAGATTTGACAAAATTATTTAAATTCTATTTTTTATCTTTATAGAAAATTAAAAAGAATTTGGGAAAAAAGGAATATGTTATCTATTACTTTGGTGGGTAATGTAAATTGCGTTAAGATTAATGTTTTCCCGTGAATGCAATATTTATTCCAATCGATTCCAATTTCAATTCCTCAAAAAAATTAAGCAATTAAATGTTTGTGTTCTAAAAATTTTACGGAAAGGAAAAATGGCCAGGGTTTGTTTTGAGAAATTGATGTGAAAGTATGATTTAGGTTTACAGCTCCCCAATTTTATGAATTATTATAAAGCAGCACAGTTGAAATTTATTAATGTATGAGTTAAATAATGTTTCATCCAGGTCAATATAGAACTTGATAAAATAGGAGAAACAGATTCACAATATTTTATATATAAGTGGAATGCAAGATTGTTAACAGCAAATAAACAAACACTCATACTGAAACATTTAATGAACTTTGGAATAAAATTGATAAAGAGATTGGAGGAAGAGGTTTAATATCTGGGTTTAATGTCTATTTCAAAATAGACATCCCATTTTCTAAGGAAAATAAATTTTAGCGGAGTCACGTGATGGAGTAATGGTCGGTCAGGGAACTCCAGCCCTCTCCAGGAAAGTTTAAAAAAAAATACACTAAACACAAAGGCACAAGAATAAAAATTAAAACAAAGTAAAAGTAAAGGTGAGAAGAAAATGGCAGCGAAGAGAGAAAAGTCAAAAGCAACAGGAAGAAGAGAAGAAGAAAGAACATCGGAAGAAGAAGGTGAAGGCCTTACCTGTCCGAGGAGGCCCGCCGCGGAGAGAGAAGCCCGCTCCCTAAGGTCGGTGGAAGTCCCGAGCTCGGGACTACAAAAATGGCTCGCGGAGCCAAGTAAAAGTGCGCAACCGCGCATGCGCGATGCGCATGAAAAAAAACACTGACGGGAGGGGGGAACAGCTGAGGAGTCGATCTCCACAGCTGAGAGTGACAGCTGCCACAAGCAACAGGAAGAGAACAGAGAAAACAATGAGAACAAGAAGAGAGCAAAAAGAAAACAAGGAAACAACAGATGGCCAACCCAGAAGAAATGGAAGAAGAAGGGAAAGGCAGGACAATGGATATATTTTTTTTTAAAGAATATATGGAATCAGTAAAAGAATGGCAATTACAAGAATTTAATGAAATAAAAAGAATTAAGAGTGCAGAAGAAAAAATGAATAAAATAGAGATGGTCATATCAGAGATAGGAAAAAGAGTGGACAATGTGGAAGAACGAGAAATAATTATAGAAATGGAAGCAGAGGACTTAAAAGAGAAATTAAAAGAATCGAATAAAAAAGTTAAAGAGGCACAAGAGCTGTTAGCTCAGAAGATAGATATAATGGAAAACTATAATAGAAGAAATAGTATAAAGATAGTGGGCCTTAAGGAAGATGAAGGAGGCAAGAATATGAGAGAATTTATAAAAGATTGGATCCCCAGGTCCCAGGAAGACCAGAATTGCAGGAAGAAATGGAAATAGAGAGGGCACATAGAACACTAGCCCCGAAACCACAACCGCAGCAAAAACCAAGATCCATTTTAGTAAAATTCTTAAGATATACAACAAGAGAAAATATATTGGAGAAAGCAATGAAGAAAATAAGAGAAGACAAAAAGCCACTGGAATACAAAGGTCAAAAAAAATTTTTCTATCCAGACTTAAGTTTTGAACTCCTGAAGAAGAGGAAGGAGTTCAATACAGCAAAAATGATCCTATGGAAAAAAGGATATAAATTTATGTTAAAGTACCCAGCGGTACTTAAAATAGTTATTCCAGGGCAACAAAACAGACTATTCTCGGATCCGGAGGAAGCACGAAAATTTGCAGAACAACTACAAAACAAGCAGAGAGATGAAGACATGTAATGAGAGTAAAAATGACCACGAACTATATGTATATATATATATATATATATACTTATTTATATGTATAGATGTGTATGTATATATGTGTGTACGTGAGTGTATCCGTATTTAGAGGAAAATATATAGAGTATAGATAAGAATTAATAAGGGAATGAAAGGGAACAGAGGAAATAAGGAGGGAATTAAAAGAGTGACCTTTGTTACATATGAAAATTGAAATCTTTTCTGGGGGGGGCTGGGTGGGGAGGAGTTACGGTCACTGCAAAATCAGTTGACGCTTGCGAGTGAATTAGCAAATCCAAATGGAGAGGGGAGATGTGGTTGCCCAACAAGGGATAAAGGGCAACTCAGGAGGGGGAGGGGAGAATGGGGTTAAAGAAGTTTTAGATAGGAGAATAAGGGAAAATATAATGATGTTTTAGAAATGTTGTCTTAAAAAGTGTTCAAAACAAGAAAGCAGAAATGGATAAGAAGGAAAGGTGATTATGAGGAAATGGAAAGGGAAGATAAACAAAGTATGAAATGGCTACGTTGAACTATATGACTTTAAATATTAACGGAATACATAACCAAATCAAAAGGAAGAAACTGTTAAATTTACTGAAAAAAGAAAAAATTGATATAGCATTCGTGCAGGAAACACATTTAACTGAAATGGAGCATAAGAAATTAAAGAGAGATTGGGTAGGACATGTAACAGCATCGTGATATAATTCAAAAGCTAGAGGAGTAGCTATATTAATCAGTAAAAATGTACCAATTAAAATAGAAGAGGAAATAATAGATCTAACAGGGAGATACGTAATGATAAAATGTCAGATATATTCGGAGTTTTGGAATCTACTCAATGTATATTCACCTAACGAAGAAGATCAAAAGTTTATGCAAGATATTTTTTTGAAGAGCGCAGACACGCAAGGGAACATATTAATAGGAGAGGATTTCAACCTTAATTTGGATTCAAATATGGATAAAACTGGGAAAAAAATTAACAGAAAGAACAAAGTAACCAAATTTATAATTAAATCGATGTAAGAAATGCAACTTTTGGATATATGGAGGAAACAACACCCAAAGGAAAAGGAATATTCATATTATTCGGGAAGACATAAAACATACTCAAGAATAGACCTATTCCTGTTATCAGCTCGTAGGCAAGACAGAGTAAGAAAAACAGAATATAAAGCTAGAATATTATCGGACCATTCACCCTTGATATTGACAATAGAGTTAGTTAGAGGACATCCCTCCAAGAATGTATAGATGGAGATTAAATTCCATGCTACTTAAAAGGCAGGATTTTAGAGAATTCATTGAAAGACAAATTAAAATGAACTTTGAAATAAATACGGAATCAGTGATAGATAAGTTTATACTATGGGATGCAATGAAAGCATTCATTAGAGGGCAAGTAATAAGTTATGTAACCAAGATGAAGGACTACAATCAGGAAACAGAGCAGTTGGAAAGGGAAATAGTAAATATAGAAAAAGAATTAGCAATGAAGGAAGATACAACTAAAAGAAGAGAATTGGCAGATAAAAAAATAAAATATGAAACACTACAAACATATAAGGTGGAGAAGAACATAATGAAGACAAAACAGAAATATTATGAGCTAGGAGAAAAAAAACGCACAAAATCCTAGCATGGCAGCTTAAGACAGAACAGGCTAAGAGAATGGTATTGGCATCAAGGAAAAAAGACAAACACGCACAATTAAGATACCTATCAGATTTTTATCAAACAAGGGAAAAGCCAGATTGGACTAGATTAGAACTAGATAAAATAGGGGAGAAGATACCTGAACATATATTATATAAATGGGATGAAAAATTGGTACAACGTAGAAGTTCTCCAGTATTACATCATCTGCTCAATATTTGGAAGAAGATTCATGTAGAAAGGAATAAAACAAATTACCAATTACCAAAACTAATACTGATGCAAAATCAGTTAATTCCTTTTACAATAGACAACCTTTCCTTTAGAGAATGGGAGAAAAAAGGGATCAAAAGAATAGAAAATTGTTTTTCGGGAAATAAATTATTATCCTTTGAACAAATGAAGGATAAATATAATATAACTCATGATACAGTGTTGGCATACTACCAACTGAGATCCTACTTGAAGGACAAATTGGGAAGCAGTCTGAGGTTACCAGAGGGAAGTAATTTTGAATATGTGATTACAGACACAATGATAATCAAAAGATTTATAACAAATATGTATATTAAACTGCAAGAAAAGGAGAATGAGGAAACAAATGGTAAAACTAAACAAAAATGGGAACAAGATTTAAATATAAAGATAAAAAAGGAAACGGGAGAAGTTATGCTCTGGAACGATGAGAAATACAATAAATACGAGGTTACGTATGATACAATATAACTGGATACACAGGCTATACATTACACCTCAAAAGTTAAATAAATGGGACCCAACAGTATCTGACAGATGTTTTCGTTGTAAAAAAGAAATGGGAACAACAATTCATGCAATCTGGACATGTGAGAAAGTGGAAAAATTTTGGGAAGATCTAAACCAGATATTAAATAAAATTACAGAAAACAATATACCAAAAAACCCAGAGATTTTCCTCCTAAGTAACATAAAAAACAAAGAATTTGGACTTGATTTGGATGGTGCACAAAAAAGATTTGTTATGATAGCTCTAGCCGTAGCAAAAAAATGTATTATGTCAGCCTGGAAATTAGAAGATAACCTGAGAATACAACAATGGTATATAGAAATGAATAAATGTATTCCATTAGAAAAAATAACATATAATTTAAGAAATAATATTACAATATTTGAACAAATATGTGAGCCATACATGAAACACAATAGAGAAAATCTACCGGGGACATTTACCACCTAAATTAACGAAAGGAGAAGGAAATGAAAATAATTGGCTCAGTGGAATTTCTTGTTTATTTTTATTGAGTGACAACATTGTTTGACTGGTTTAATGTATCTTAGAATCTGTACTTTAAATGAACGGGGGGGGGAGGTAGGGAGGGTGGGATGGGAGGAGGGAGGGGGGAGAAAATGACACTATATATATTTGAAAAGGAAAATGTATGTATCTTGGTCAATGTGGTTTATGGTGTGAAAAATAAAAAATTTTTTAAAAAAATAAATTGTAAAAAATTTGGTAGAATTGTGGTAGTAAGAAAACTAAAGATTGTATTGAAGCTGGGAAATTCATTCCTTTAATAGAATGAAGGAAAATTTTAAGATATTGGAAAATATAAAATGTTATTTTTATCAAGTTAGGAGACTTTTTTGGAGAAATTATTGGTCAAGATTTAGTATTACCAGTGGAGACACAAGTTGAATTATTATTATGTACTAGGGATGTAAAGAAATTCATTTCAAAGATGAAAAAATTATTACAAAAGAAGGCTCAAAAAGGAGTTTGTGGCACTGCTAAAGGCAGAACTGCTGAAATAAACGCTGTCCACACCAAGCAAGTAAACTAGTAACTGCAGTTTATTCAAACTGCACACGTTCCTTTTTCGGGGAGGTGACAGGCTCAGGGAGTGATGTCATAATGCTGCTGTGAGGCCTGGCCATTCCCCTGGCAACACGCTCCTGCAGCCTGGAACTCTGCGCGGTGAGGGGGAAAGCCCCTATGCCCTGCCGCGCTGGCTGTATGCTATGCCGATTCGGCCCGTCTTGTGTGGGGTTGACCCGGCCCACTACAAGTTCATAAATCAAGACATAAATGGGAGGTAGATTTAAATAAGATGAATGTAGATGGATTCAGAAATGTAGAGCAAGTATGAAAAGTACAATAAATGTGGGAATCAGTTAGTTTAATGTAATTTTATTCATCAGTTATATTTAAATCACAAAAGTTACATTATATGAATTATATTTATTCAGATTTCTGTTTTAGATGCAGACAAGTTGGTACTTTTTTTTGTATTCGACTTGGCAGTGTTCCACTATTAAACCTGGGAATGGATAGATGGCATGCTGAAGTTCAGAACTGTATTCCACGAGAAATTTTACTTATAATTTAAGAGATAAATATACTATTTTTGTGAAATATGAAGCCCATATTTACAAACTGTTGGTATTAAAATTTAAATGAATCTCGACATACCCTTTCTCCTGTAGGCCTCAATGAATATTTAAAAGTATCGGAAAGCGAAGTCTCCTGTTGTGGTTTTCTTGTCCCTCTTCTTTTACCTTTTTTTTAAGTTTGTAGGGAGTTGGGGGAATTTTTAGGAAGTTTTTCTTTCTGTTTTCCTTTCTTATAAAATACCACATGTATTTGGATTAAGATTTATTGCTCTAGTGGTTTTATTTTAAATAAAATATTTTTTAAAAACCATAATGACATGAACACTGAATTTTTCAATTTTGGGTAATTCCTAACCCCTATCCATTTCCACTGGTTTCATTTCTCCTTTATCTGCACCTGATCTCACTTTTCTCTTCCCCCATTCCCACTGATTTCTTTGACTCTACCTGTCTCTCCCACCCACTTCTGACCATTAACCCATCTATCAACCCTTGACCTCTCTGACCCTTTTTTCTTTTCATAATCCCCCTTGATATACTTGACAAGTGTACATTCCCACTTCAGTCTCAGTAACAGGACCTGAACTGAAACATAATCCCTTTTCAAACTGGAGCACCTTGGTAGTCCTCCTGAGACCTGGGTGCATTTACTGGGTAAAAAGGTCTGGAAGCACCTTTCAAATCGTGGGGGAGGGGGGAATCTACCCATTAAATTGCCAACCCGGCAACTTAATAGGGGGATCCCATCCCCACGGTGAATGATGTGTCACGCACTCACTGGAAGAATCGAAGTCCAAATGGCAAACGAGAAGGATGTTCGGATGCTGGCTGCCATGGTGACGCACGCACACGTGCTGACCTCACCCGAATGAGCGGGTTGGCCATTTTCCTTTACAAGTCGGCCATGGACGATACCTATTAAGTTTTACTGGGTTCCACGACTACCTCTGAGGTAGGTCAGGGACCCGGTTGGGTTCCGACAGGGGGCGACCTGGTTGGACCCTTGCAAACTGCCTGTAACTGAGGCGCTAACCCTACCAATTGCCATTGGTAATTTCACATGGTCCCTCCAGCCTGTGTTCACCCAGCAGGACATTGATACATTGAGTTATGCAGCCAGAGTTAATAAGATCACAATTCCAGTGGGAAAGACAATAAGACATGATCATTTGAAAACAGTAAAAGGATATCATGCCACTGATTAACCACTGTCAACTCCATCAGCAAAATGAAGGCTGAAAGAAGATTATTGAAGTTATTCTTGCAGTATTTAAGAGCAGCAAACTGTGATCCCTTCAGTGCTGGATTCCCACAATATTTTGCTGCAGGATCACTGGAATTAGCACCATAAAAATGGATCCTCCCTTTGAATGCTTCCATTCCAACGATCGCAAAAATGTAGTATACGACCTTACAAAAAGGGAAAATGCATTTGGAATGTCTTTTTTATTTAAAAAGTTTAGTGACCCAAAGGGCTAAGATCATATCTCCTTACCATCAATAGTCCTGCATAGGTTAGCATGGTGGGTATGAGATTTACTAACGTGTTGAGCAAAATCCGGAATCTGCAAAAAGCAACAGATTTATTGAAACAAGGAAAAGCTCATTGTTTTCAGAGATTGTGAAACAGACTCTGCTTTTGTCCTGATATGCATTCCACTTGCTTTCTCTCCACCCCTATGAAGTGGAGGCCGGAAAAAAAAAGGTGCATCTTCAATTCATATTCACTCGCAATTAAAAGCAGGACAAGGAGACGGAGCTCAATACACAAATGTCCTGGAGCAACTCAGCAGGTCACGCATACAAGGGTCACCAACGTTTACAGCTGAGCCCCTTTGTCAAGGCATGAGCAAAAAGCAGGCAGGTGCCCAGGTAAAATGGTAGGGGGAGGAGGACAAGCTAATGGGCAAGAGGCCATATGTGGATTCAGGCAGGAGGGTAGAATAGAAAAAAGGCTGAGGAGTAATGGGGGAGGGGCTAGCTGTAATAGGAGAAGGAGTGGAAGGGGTGGGGTGCTGGAGGAAAGGAGACAGAGGGATAGGATAAGAAACAAAATCGGTGGAGTGGTTTAGGAGGCAGGTGTTGAAGCCATCTGGTTGGAGAGGGCCCAGACAGAAATACTAGATGTTGCACATCCAATTTGTAGGCAGGTTTAGTTTGACAGAGTATGCCATGTCGACATGGGAATGGTGTGGAGTTAAACTGATTGGCCACTGGGAGGTCCTTACTAGTGTCATTTACTGCATCCAGTGCTCCCAATGTGGCTTTCTCGATGTTGTAGAGACTGGATGCAGACTGGGAGATTGTTTCATTGAGCACCTTCACACTGTCTGCTGCAGTAGCAGGGGCCTCCCAGTGGCCAACCTTTTTAATTCCACACACCATTTCCATACTGACACGTCTACCCATGGCCTCATGCACTGCCAAAACGAAGCGACCTGCAAATTAGAGGAGCACCACTTTGTATTCGGACTGGGCACTCTCCAACCAGACAACATTAACGTCAGCTTTTCCAATCTCCATTAAGCCCCTTCCCCAAATTGCTCTCTTCTCCTCCAGCTCCCCACACCCCCTTCCATTCCCTCTCCTGTCAGAGAACTACCCACTTCCCTCTATCGCTGTTCCACTTTTATATCCTCTACCTTTCCATCTGTAACCTCTCACCTGTGAGGCTGTGGTCCTGCCCTTTCCTCCCTCCCTCCCTCCTCTCCCCTCCCCCCCATTCTTTTTACTCAGGTCCCTGGCGGTGTTGGCTCATACCTTGACGAAGGGCTCAAGCCCAAAACGGTCGTTACCCTTTAATTCTGATAGATTGCGTGTGATCTGCTGAGTTTATGCAGCACATTTGTGTATTGCAAATTAACTTGCATGTTTTTGCAGACAGGTTTTGAAAGGTTGTTGTTTCACTGTTGTTTACTCAACAGTTATATCCAGTAGTAAAACACGGAAGTCTGGAGACACCACGGTTAAAGTAATAAAACACCACGCTGGAGAAACTCAGGAGGTCAGACAGTGCACTTTATACAGGAAAGATAAAGATATATAACCAATGTTTCAGGCTTGAGCCCTTCATCAAGGTATGGAAAAATGTCAGCAGGCATTGGGGGTGGGGGGGGGGGGGCGGTGGGGAGAAAGAAAATGGTCCCACAGGTGGGAGGTGATAAGCAGAGAAGGGAGGGCACAGCAGCAAGCTGGGGGAGGAGGGATGGCTAGGTAAATAGAGAGGGAAGGGGGGGTGGAGAGCCCAGGGAAAAATGACAAGGGAGGGAGAATCGAGAATAGGTGCAGGGTTGGCATAGTGATTAGTGCAACACCTTTACAGTGCTAGCAATTTTGACCAGGCTTTAAATCCCACACTTCTCTGTAAGGAGTTTGTATGTTCTCCCCGTATCTGCTTCGGTTTTCTCCGGGGGATGTGGTTTCCTCCCACCGTTCAAAATGTACCGGGAGTATAGGTTAATTGGGTGTAAAAAATTGGGTGCTATGGACTCGTGGGCTGAAATGGCCTGTTACCATGTTGTATGCCTAAATTTAAATTTAGCTAAGCAGAAACCAGTTAACGCCATCCAGCTGAAGAATGCCAGATAGAAAATCAAGTGTTCTTCCATTTTACGGGTAGTCTTGGTGGAGTAGTACGAGGCTAAGGACATACATGCATGTATGGGGGTGGGACACAGAACTGAAGTGGTTGGCCACTGGGAGGGAGGTCCCTGTCACTGAAGCAGACAGAGCGAAGGTGCTTCATTCATACTGCAATGAGGAGAACCGTCTGCACCCCATGGAGTTCACCAACGTAGAAGGCCATGAAGACCAAATCTTGATTATGCTCAAGAAGGAGATAAAAATATTTTGGACCCTCCGGCAGCAAGGGTATGGGGTGTGGTGGGGGGGGGGGGGGGGGAGGGGAGAGGGTGTGAAGAATGAGGAATAGACTAAAAATCATTTGGAATCATATCAGAAAGGATCAAATAGCTCAGTCACATTTTTAATACATCACAACAATCGGTTTGCACAATTTTCAAAAGACATTGGTTCCGGATTGTTTTATTTTCACATTGTAAATGATTGTCTTTCATCTATAAACTACAGCCTTTGCACTTTTACCTCTGGAAGCTGTCGATGATCCGGATTAATCGAAGAACTCGCAGGATGAACACAATATCCAAGATCTGTTGGCTATTGTACCCGCCAGCTGAGTTGGGAAAAAAAAACAAATAAAAAGAGTATGTGGGTTTTCATAGGATTGAATCAAAGCTTTAAATTTGAACTTAAATCAATTCCAGCTTCCTGAAGAAATGAGGGACCAAGGTCACCATCAGATGAGCCATCATTGTACGGAATGGCCGAGCCGGTGTGCGGGACACGTGGCCCCCGATTCTGCTCCCAATTCAGGCATTCAAACGACTTTCCAATGCTGCTGCTCGATTAATAATTTTCCCTCCGGGGAGGACATTTTCAGCAGAAAATCCCTACAAAACAGGGACAATATTCAGGCATGGAATAAAAATGGGGATAAATTCTTACCAGAAGAAAATGCAGTTAGGAGCCCTGTCCTTGGCATTCGCAATGGGAGCCGAACCCAGCGAAGTGATCACTTGGCAGAGCACCTCTGCTCAGGGTGTTCCCCGAGGGTCACTAATTCCTACCAGCTCTAACCGTGGCCCTTCTCTTTCCTGTCAAAGCAATGCTCAATCTCAGAAACCTAGATGGACAGGCCCTTCGCCTCCTCCAGTTTATGCCTGAGAAGCAGGACTTAGCCTTCAGGTGCTTCTTGTTCTCTCTGGAGCACTGCAGGCTGAGGGGTGACCTGATAGAAGGTTGTAAAAGGATGAGAAACTTTTTTCCCAGGTAAAAATGTCCTCTTTGTTTAAGGCTGGTGTGGGGGTTGTGGGGGGGGGGGGGGGGTGGGATGGAAAGAGAAAAGTTTAAAGATGTAAGGGGAAATTTTTCCTTTTAAAAACAAAAGTGATGAGTGCCTGGAACAGGCTGCCAGCGGATATAATAGTAGCATTTCAGAAGCTTCTATGTATGAATATGCAGACAATGTGCATCCTATGCACACATCAGAGGCTTACTTTAATTTGGACCATGTCCAGGGGAGACACAGGGACTGAAGGGCCTGTTCCTGTGCTGTGCTGCTCTTTGTTCGACGTTCTGAACAGATAAGTTACAGCTCTTAGGCCATCTCATCAAATTCACACAGATTTTTCATCTGAACCTGCCAGCTCTGTCAATTTAGACATACAGCAGGGTAACAGGATATTTCAGCCCACAAGTGGGCCGAAAACAACACCCCCCCTCCAGTATATTTTCAACAGTGGGAAGAAACCAGAGCACCCAGGGAAAACCCATGGTGGCGGTGGGGGAGGAATGAACAAACTCTTTACAGACAGCGCGGGATTTGAACCTCAGACCCAATCATTGGTGCTGTGGAAAGGTCACATTTTAGAATCTCCATGGGTGCTGCTTGATCTGCTGAGTATTTCCTGCCTTCGTTCTTTGTCACATTCCCTGCAATTACACTGTTCCCCATCCCGGAACTGCAGCGTTATCAATACTTCTGTCGGTGTTACACCCATTCATCTTCTCCTCACACCTCCTCCAGGCAGACCAGCCCTCACCCACCTCTCTCAGCCAGCGCCATTCACTTACATCATCCACCCCATGTTCTCCTTGTTCTCACCCTGCTGTGCAACTTGGAGACATGTTACGCATCTAACCTTCCCTAATTCTGGTGATCAGGAAACATCAACTTTATTCCTCTCCATACAGCTGAAACAGCTTTGAAATGAATTTATAAAAGAATTTATACAACACCAGTTTTTATTCCTTGCCTGAATATTGATGATAATGAATTAGATACAGAAGTGGGTCATTCATCCCCTCAAGCCTAGTCCATAGATCTTTGGCAGAATCCCGCTGAGAAATGTCTGCAGTTTGGTGCTGAACCATTAGTTCAAGACAAAATTCTTTCTAAAGGTAATTCAAGAGAAGCTGGAGAGAAAATGGGCTGCAGGATTATAGCCTCATCCAGACTGACTGGATACAAAGCAGAGGGCACAATGGAGTCAATGACCACCTCCTGTGTTGAAACAATTCTGCAATGTTAGGTTATGCCATAGGGTCACCATCAAGTTTGGGATTCTCCTCCAAGCCATACTTGCTCTTCACTGAGATTGGCCATCTCCATTCCAACAGTGGGATGCCTCATGGATCAGCAGAATCCTGACTTCCTGCAACTTCCCAACAGTTAAACTGGTCAGACCTGGAGTAGGAGCAACATGCCATTCGTTTCAGTGGAGAGGACCATCTGCGATGGACTCCAGCTTTAATAGCACAGGAGGTCCAAACGAGATGCAGCGCGTTGAAAACTCGTCCAGGAATCTAAATATCCTTGGTAGCAGGTGGCACTGAAAGGCTACCTTTATCCTAAAAAAAACAAATTCTAAGAGTGGTTTTTCCAGGGTTAATTCTTGGTCTGTCCATTCTAATGGAGAAAGTAAAACACAGAAATGCTGGAGGAACTCAGCACACGTAGGAGGTAATAACCAATGTTTCGGGCCAAGAGTGGTTTTTCCAGGGTTAATTCTTGGTCTGTCCATTCTAATGGAGAAAGTAAAACACAGAAATGCTGGAGGAACTCAGCACACGTAGGAGGTAAAGATATATAACCAATGTTTTGGGCCTGAGCCCTTCAAAGTTGTACATCTTTACCTCCTATGTACACTGTAACCTGCCGAGTTCCTCCGGCACTTCTGCTTTTACTCCAATCACAGCATCTGCAGACTCTTTTGTTTTCCACTCTAATAGAAAAATACCAGTGCAATGAGGAGAAAGCAGGTGCAAGAAATGATTAGTCATGTCATGATGCAAGAATCTATTAAATATCGTTTGTGACTGATTTCCAGAGTTTGGCTGTCAGTACAGGTTTTTCAAATACTTACATGACTTAAGCGCAGTATTTATTATAGTTCCCAGCAAAGCAGCAACAATGATTATGGTATCAAACCTGAAACAGTAAATCAAAAACTTAATTCATTGTTTTGTATCCAGAAATAAATAAGCAAATAAATTTAAAATAAAGTAAAATTACCAATTCCAAAATTGAAATTTGGCAAAAAATGCCCTGGGCTCATGAGCGTAGAGTTTCAGCAGTATTTCAATTAAGTAGAGGGTCAAAAACACCCATTCTGCCTTGGATATTAAAGGATTGGTCTCATCTCCACCAATAAAAATAGCATTTATGAGAATGATAACATCGTACGTGTAACGAAAACCTCTGCAAGAGAGAAAAAAAAGCTTTGACCTCATTGCAAGAAACTTGTTCCTCTGTCTAAAATGGGGTCTGCCATGAATTAATTAGCCCAAATGGTTTGGGCTGTGGGTTCCATACAAATCTGCAAGACAAGTAAAAGAGGAAATGAGACAATGGATTAAGAGTGAAATACAAGACGAGGATGGTTCAGTGGAAAGCTCAACTTCTCAACTTTCATTGTGACTGTTTTTCATGGATACTGTACAGAAGCAAGACCTTCAACATAACCAGGCTACTCAAAACACCCAATAACTTTTAATCCCTCATCATTTTAAAAATGCCACACTTTTATATAAAAAAAAAGAGCCTTGGAATTTTCCCACATTGTAATCCATTTGCCAGTTCTCATCCATTCACTTTATTTACCCTTTCCCCACCCCCACCTAAGACTTAAGTTATGTAATGTTAAGTTAAATAATGCTTCTTCCTTGCAACCCACACTGAACATAGAACAGATGCTTCGGCTCACAATGCTAGTGGCAAATATGATGAATTCTCTGCCTACACGTGGTCAATATTCCTCCATTCCTTGCTTGCTCACGGGCCTACCCGAATTCCTCTCAAACCTGCATCCTCCACCTCCAGCAGCACATTCCAGACTCCTACCACTCTGTGCAAAACGTCTTGTAAATCTCCTTTAAACTTTCCCCTTCTCACCTTAACACTCTGCCCTCTCGTATATAAAATTTTGACCCTGGGAAACAAACTCCGACCATATAAACTCTAATAATTTATATCCTTCCATCAGGTTTCCCCTCAGCCTCCTGATACACAAAGAAAAACATATTTTGTCCAATCTTTCCTTATAGTTAATGTCCTCTGATTCAAGCAATATTCTGGTGAACCTATTCTGCACCCTTTCCAAAGCCTCCAGATCATAGGGCCACCAGAACTACAAACAATACCCCAAACGTGGTCGAACCTAAGATTTATACAGCTGCATCATGACTTCCCAACATTTACACTGAATGCTCCAAACAATGAATGCAAGCATGCCTTCTTTACCATCCTATCTATTTGCGTTGCCACCTTCAGGAAGCCATGGACTTGTACCCTAAGATCCCTGTGTACATCAATGCTACTAAGGAACTTTCCATTTACTGTATACATTCCTCTTGCATTTGACCTCTCAAAATGCAACACGCCACACTTTTCCTTCACCTTTCAAATTTCCAACCGATCTATATCCTCCGCTATTCTTTGACAGCATTATTTAGTATCCACAACACTACCAATTTCCACGTCAGCTACATATTTAAGAAGTAAATGATTCCTTAACAGCATTCCTCTGGAGTTGAGCATCAGGCATTCAGCTAACACTTGTAGGGAAAAACAAATGTTAGTCAGATCCTCCAAAATAAACAAGCATCATGCAAGAAATTGAGCAAGACCGAGATGTTAAATGTGTTTTACTAACTGCTATGAACAATAGGGAAGTAAAAGATAGTTAATTTAACTTTGTGAAGCTTGGAGAACATCATCTAACAGTACGTTGATGGGATGTTAGTTTTTGCAATAATAAATAACAGATAAAAAATAAGACAAGAAATTGTAGAAGTTGAAATCTTGAGCGGAAGAGCTGGCAGCAGCTTTTAATGCTTCCCATCTCCCCTTCCCACCTTGGGTTCGAAACAGGCCCAAGGGGGGGGGTCGTGGCAAGATGGCGTAGAAGAAAGAAGTGTACTCCACCTTTCCCCAGCTGTATCACTAAATACCCGGTTTTAAAAAAGCATAAAAGTGGTTAAAAATAATATTTACAGTTGTTTAAATAACAGTCATTTATGATGGAATCTAATGTGAAAAAATTTAAACCTCAACTTCAGAAAAAATTACCATACAAAAGTGGGGAAGAATTGAGGCCTACCTGCATAGCTGAATCCATGGAATCGTCGTGGGGAGTCTCCAAGCCTCAGAGGACTCTAACCCGTTCGAGTTTGACCTTGGCGCCGATGCTGCCTCCGCAAGATGGCGCCGATACCTTGGGGAGGAGCTTGGCTGTTGCCGACACGCGTTCACTTGAAGCCGTGCACGCGGGTGGTATGGCCGACAAGGGAACCGCAAACCCAAAACCTCGCTGGACGGCCCGGGGGCACGCAGTGTAGCGTCGGAGGACACTCCTGCGCGTCTGGCGGCTTTGCCTGGATTGCGTGGGGCATCCCGGGTCTGAGAATTGCTGGACAAAGTATGGGCTGTGGGGGAGCCCAAATGCCGACGTCCCGAAGAGGTCAGGGTGCCGGCGTCAGGTGTCCAGACCTGCAGCCATTCAGCTAAAGGATCTACGATGACTGAGGAAGAAGAGGAACTTACCTTATTGGAATTTGTCCAGGAGGAGGAGCCTGTAGTTAAAGGAGGCAGACCTCAAAAAGTGGAGGTGGAATCTGGAATGGATTCAGTGTTTACTGTTTTGGAGGGGATTGCTTGTCAAATGCACAATATGTCAAAACAAATATCAACTCCGATGAATCAAGGATTTATGGAGATGAAGATAAAAATGAATACCCTGTGTGATGAAATGTCAACTATGAAACAGGAAACGACTGTAGTTAAGAGCAATATTAATAGATGTATAAAATCAGTTGCAAGATAATTTAAAGAAAATTGAAATAGCCTTTTCTGAGTGTCAAAATCAGGTGAATAGAGAAAAAATGGAAGGTTCTTTTGTAGATTGGGGGATTCAAAAAAGAGATTTAATGAAGAAGATTGATTCGCTGGAAAATCAAAGCCGAAGGAATAATGTGAAAATAGTTGTTCTTCCAGAGGACAGTGAAGGTTCCGATCCTATAAAATATTTTAAGCACTGGATCCCAGAGGTGTTGGGTAAAGAGCTTTTTCTTGAAGGCTTGGAATTGGATCGGGCTCATAGAGCTCTGAGAAGAAAACCACTTCCAGGACAAACACCGAGAGCAGTCTTGGTTCGTTGTTTAAAATACCAAGATAGAGAAATGATTTTACGTATGGTGGTGCAGAACACATGGCAGAATCAGTCTCCATTAATGGTTCAAAATAACAAGGGTGTTTTTTTTATGGTGATTTGAGCCAAGAGGATATTAGAAGATGACGAGAATTTAATACGGCCAAAGATGCTTTGTGGCAAAAAAGCTACAAGTTTGCTTTTTGTTATCCTGCAATTTTGAAGGTTTTTTATGGAAACTCTCAATCTCAATTCTTTGAGAATGATCATGATGCCTTGGTTTTTGCTAATTGTGTGCGGGAATTGCGGAGAAATGGGCGTTATCCTCCGTTGTCTCCTAAGAGGAGGGTAAATGGAAATGGAAATGGAATGGGTATGGAAAGTATGGAAAGAAAGAAGAGTTGACACAAAATCTTTTGATGTTGAAGATCCGGAGCATTCATTGGGCTGAATATATGGACTATATTTCATTGTCTTTAATTAAATAATAAATATGTATCTGGCTGAGCGGGGTGGTGGTGGTGGTGGATAACACTGAAACTTTAATAGTCATCTGCCGCTAGTGGGTTTACCACACCCAGATTTTTAGGGTATTACTACCTTTGGGTGGTTTTTTTTTGTGTGTTTTTCTGGGGTTTTTTGAAGGTTTTTTTTGAAGAATTATAGAGGGGAGCATTATTTTATAGTGTGTAAATATATTAGTAGTTTAAAAAGATGTCTAAATTGAATTTTCCAACTTTTAATGTTCAGGGATTAAATAATCCATTTAAGAGAAAGAGAATATTGGCTTATATAAAAAAATGAAAATCGATATTGCTTTTTTACAAGAAACACATTTGACTGAAAAGGAACATTTGAAATTGAAAAGAGATTGGATTGGTCATGCTTTTTCTTCTTCTTCTTCTACGGCAAGAGGAGTAGCAATTTTGATTAATAAAAATTTACCTTTTGAATTGGAATCTTCAGAGGGGTTTGCTGGCAGAGTATTAAGAGTGAATGTAAAATTTTTCCTGAATCTTTATGCCCCTAATATAGACGATGAGCGGTTTATTTCAGAAGCTTTTTTACTGTTAACTCAAGCTAATGAAAATGTCTTAGTTGGTGGTGAATTTTAATTGTGATCTGGACCCTTTATTGGACAGAAATCCAAAAAGTAGAAGGAAATCAAAGATGGCCACACAAATTAATGCGTTAATGAAAGATTTAAATTTGGTGGATATTTGGAGAAAAGTTAATCCTACAGAGAAAGATTTTTCTTTTTATTCTCCACGACGTGATTAGTTTTCTAGAATTGATTTATTTTTGGTATCAGCACATTTACAAGGTAGAGTATTACGAGCTGAATATAAAAGTTGAGTTATATCAGATCATTCATTATTACCTTTTTCTTGTGAAAGTTCGAGGTAGTACGTCCGTCGTTTAGATGGAGGTTTAATGCAATGTTATTGAAAAAACCAGAGTTTGTTACTTTTGTTAAAGAGCATATCTCTTTATTTTTGACCGAGAATGTTAATTCTGTGGATAGTCATTTTGCAATATGGAGTGCTTTAAAAGCTTATTTTGGGGGAAGATTATTAGTTATTCTATGAAAGTTAAGGAACAATATATGGCAGAAAGTTTAGAGTTAGAAAGTACGATTGCCAAGTTAGAGAAAGATTTTCAGAAAGAAGTAACAGAAGATAAAAGAAAAGTCGCATTAGCGAGGTTGAAATTACGCTATAATACTTTACAAACTTCTTATCAGTTTGAGCGCATAATTAATCGATCTAAACAACGTTATTATGAGTTGGAGGAAAGAGCTCATAAGGTACTTGCTTTGCAATTGAAAGCTGAACAGACATCTCGGACTATTAACACTGTTACAAAGAATTCAAAAGTTACTTATAAACCTCAGGAAATTAATGACAGTTTTATTCATTTTATCTAAAATTATATACTTCTGAGGGGAAACAGGATAATGGTTCTATTGACTCTTACTTATCTAAATCAAATTTACCAGTATTAGATGGAAATAAGGTTCAGGAATTGGAATCTCCATTTACGGATTTTGAAATTAAGGAAGCTATTCAGGAAATGCCTAATGGAAAGTCTCCAGGGGATGATGGATTCCCTGTGGAATTTTATAAACTTTTTTATGATGATTTCTCTAATGTATTTGGAGAAGTGTTGAATCAAGTTACTGAAGATCAGAAGTTACCAGAATCATGTTCAAGTGCTTTAATAACTGTCATTCCAAAAAAAGATAGGATCCAAAAAAGTGTCTTCATATAGACCTATCTCTTTATTAAATGTAGATTATAAAATTATAGCAAAAGCATTAGCTAATAGACTTGCTAAATATTTAACCAAATTGGTACACTTTGATCAAACAGGTTTTATTAAGAATAGAAATGCATCAGACAATATATTTCAATTAATTACTTTGGTCAACACATATCGAAAGCAACCTAACTACCCTATGGTGGTTGCATTAGATGCAGAAAAAGCTTTTATAGGGTTGAGTGGGATTTTTTTATTTAAAGTGTTAGAGAAATTTAAATTTGGTCCTTTTTTTATTGGTTGGGTTAAGGCTTTATATACGAACCCGACTGCTAGGGTGGTGACAAATGGACAGATTTCTTTACCATTTAAATTGACTCATTCAACTCGACAGGGCTGCCCATTGTCACCAGCCTTATTTGCGTTGGTTATTGAACCGTTAGCTCAGGCTATTAGACAAAATGAAGAAATTAGAGGGATGAGGGTTAAGAATGAAGAACATAAAATTAACTAACTTGCGGATGATGTGTTGGCATACTTGACGGAACCGGAACGGTCACTGAAACAATTGCAAGAGTGTTTGTTGAAATTTGGAGAATTATCGGGATAAAAGTGATATTTTACCAATTGGGGTGGGAGATTATTCTGAATTTAAAACTATTACAAAATTAAGGAAATTAAATATTTAGGTGTGTTTATGGATACTAATTATCAATCATTATATCAATTAAATTATGTACCTATATTAAGACGGATTAAAGCAGATTTGATTAAGTGGAAAGATCTTCCATTAACATTGATTGGTTGGGTTAATTTTATTAAAATGAATATTTTTCCTCGAATTCAATATTTATTTCTGTCAATACCTTGTTTACTTTCTAAGGGTTTTTTTCAAAATTTGAATAAAGCAGCGTGGGAGTTTTTATGGAAAGGTAAATTAGCTCGAGTGCCAATGCATAGACTTACATGGAAGAATGCAATGGGCAGACTACAATTACCACATTTTCAAAACTATTATGAAGCGGCCCAGTTGAAGTTTGTTAGTAGATTGATGGATTTAGATCAGCCTCCTAGCTGGGCTAAAGTGGAGATGGCGTGCATTCCTAGGGTTGAGATACACGAATTTATAGTTCATTGGAATTTGATTTTGTTATAGCAATATGATATGCCGATATTGAAACATTTGTTAAAGATTTGGATTAAAAAAAAGGGTGTTAGGATTGAAAGATAAATTATCAATTTTAATTCCATTGTATAATAATCAGCTTATTCCTTTTTCAGTGTTTAATAATCATTTAAAGATTTGGGATTCTAAAGGTATAAAGACAATACAAGATTGTTTTGTAGAGGGGCAATTTCTTTCTTTTAATCAATTGAGAGAAATATTTGATATACCTATAAATTATTTGTTTGCGTATTATCAACTTAGAGCTTTGATAAAAGATAATTATGGTAGAGAGATGATTTTACCTACTTTGCTGAGATTTGAATCTTTGATTTCCTCTATACCGAAAAAGGGTTATATTTCAGTTATGTATAATTTGTTACAAGATAGTATGGATAAGACAGATTGGGAGAAATCTAAACTTAAATGGGAGAGTGATTTGGTGTTTATTTTTCCCGAAGATGATTGGGCAAATATGTGTCAGGGCAATGTAATTAAATTGACTAATGTAAGATATGGAGTGGTTAATTATAATTTTTTACATCAATTATATTTGACCCTGGAAAAGCTAAAAAAAAATGGGTTTAGTAATTTGGATTCTTTTTTTTGATGTGGTTCATAGAAACATAGAAGATAGGAGCAGGAGTAGGTCATTCGACCCTTCGAGCCTGCTCCGCCATTCAACGAGATCATGGCTGATCTTAAAGTTCAGTACCCCGTCCCCGCCTTCTCTCCGTAACCTTTAATACCCTTATACTGAAGAAATATATCTAATTCCCTCTTAAATATATTTAATGAATCTGCCTCTATTGCCCTCTGTGGCAATGAATTCCACAGATTCACCACCCTCTGGGTAAAGAAATTCCTCCTCATCTCGGTCCTAAATGGTTTGCCTCTTATCCTCAAACCATGGCCCCGGGTTCTGGATTTTCCCATCATTGTGTCCAGTCCTGCCAGAATTTTATAGGTCTCTATGAGATCCCCTCTCAATCTTCTAAACTCCAGGGAGTACAATCCCAATTTGCGCAATCTTTCCTCATAAGTCATTCCTGCCGTTCCAGATATCAGCCTGGTGAATTGCCTCTGCACTCCCTCATGTATTGGAACTTTTCGACATGCCATTTGGACTTGTGTTAAAGTTCAATTATTTTGGAAAGGAATTAAAGTCATTTTGGAAAAATTATATAATTTTATACTACCATTAGATCCAACGATTTTTTTGTTGGGAAATTTGTATTTGCTAAGGGGAATGGGATTGGACAAAATTCAAATTGCTTTTGTACGTTTGGTGTTATCATTTGCGTGTAAATGTGTTGCTAGTACTTGGAAAGATGATACTGAGATTAATATATCACGCTGGCACAATGAATTCAATGTATTGTTATGAAAAAATTACTTATAATTTACATGATAATTCTTCTTCTTTTGTTAGTAAGTGGTCTCCGTATTTGGAATATATGCATTTAGATATACTTTGAAATGTTATTAACATTTATAATTTTCTTTTTATATTAATAATTTTTTTTTGTTGCTCCCCTTAAAGGAGTTGGCTGAAGGGGTGGGAGGGTGGGGTGGTTGTTAATGTAAAATCTTTTTTTTTTAAATTATTTCTATACTGTATGTTATGGTTTTTTTTCTATCTTTTAAATAAAGTTTGAAAAAAAAGAAACAGGGCCCCAACTTGAAACATGGACTGTCTCCTCCCCGTGGATGCTGTCTGACCCAAAATCCCGCCTGATTCTAACATCTACAGCTTTTTGTGCTTCTTTATTTTACTGTTTCACTGTGATTTCTTGTCCAGGAAGAACTACTTTGAAGATTTCCTCCACCCTCCAGCCATTAGGGACCCACCCCACTCTGCTTTTAATTTCATCTCCCCACCCCAACCCACTGTAGTTTCATAAATCCATTATCTGTCCTTTTCTCTCCGTGGATGATGCTTGACCTATTAAATCCCTCCAGCTTCTCATTGTCTGCTCAAGATGTAATTTTGCCTTTTAATAAAGCTCAAATGTTTAGTAAATAATCCACAGCATATTTTTAAATTACAAACTTGATTTGCTACATAAAATTGTATGCGAGGATATTTTTGTAACGTACCGGTGCTTGACTATTCTGCAGATGAACTGGCTCACTGTAGAGTTGTACACGCTGGGCATGCTTTCCTCCAATGGATGAGCCCGGTCCTTCATCTTAATAATTTGTATGTTTAGAAGATCAGCCAAGCGAATGAATGATTCTCGTCCTGTTTGAAAACAATTTACGCTTGGCATTTATCATGGTCATCGAATGCTGTTTACAGTCATATTTCATGTCCTGCACACCTCGCCACACTTCCTGCAGGATGACTTCACCGCAGTAAGTGTTCAAGTTCAATTTGATTTACTCAGTTGCCAGAGTTGTCATTCAAATGAACGCAGATGGTGGCAGTAAAATATAGGCTGACGAGCAACAAATTTCATGCTGCGGTAAATATCAAGTTCCCATCGTAACCATAGTCACTTTCTTATCTACTGCCTCAATTTCTTTGCCATTATAATGTTTCTTTACAATCACCTGTTCAGTTACAGCAAGCAAGAATTTCAGTGTATAGGTCCATGGCAAATGAGGTGAACACCCCAGAACATTTATACCGAAGGCCAGGGAAGTCACAAGATGAAAGAGGGTGCGATCTGGTGGGGGAAGGAGGATGCTGGAGGAAAGAGGAAGGCAAGAAAAGAGGATGTCCTCCTTAAAGAGAAAAATAAAGGCGGCAAGTTTGGATACAATTTGCTTCTGTACTCTACATTGGGAATCAAAGGAGTTTTTTTTGCCACAGGTACCAGGACAGAGATTTTTGCTGAAAGCCAAAATAGAGACCACTGAGAAAGTAGTTCATCAAGAGTCACATCATGCCCCCCTGAAAGAAAGTCATGGATTCCTGCTTCACAACAAAAAGCTTCAACCATTCTGCAGAGAATCTCAGGGCTCAATTTCTGGTGGAGACAAGGATTCTATCAAACTTAACATCAAATACTGTTCTAGCTTATAAGTGCAAGGCAAAAAATGGGGAAAGGATCTTACCTCAATCAAGGCTGCTTTTTAATGTGAATTTTACTCCACTCATGGGAAGGAAAAAAATTACATTTTCTTGCATAACAGTGTGAAACACAAAAGTGCTGGAGAAACTCAGCAGCTCACGCAGCATTGAAGGGAAGTAAAGGGTAACTAATGTTCTGGGCCTGAGGCCTTCATCAAGGTATGAGCAAAAAGTAGGCAGGCACCTGAACAAAAGGGTGGGGGAAGGAGAGGACAAGAGGGAGGAAAATACAGGGGAGGAGAACAGGCTAACAGAGAAGAGTTCATGTGGCTACATCAGAAGAAATACTACCTCCTCCCTCATCACCATTTGAGGACCAAAACAGCCCGTCCAAGAGAAGTAACACTTTACTTGTGAATCTGCAGTTGTCACCTACTGCATATGGTGCTCCCATCATAGCCTCGTCTACATCAGAGAGCTTGGATGCAGATTGGGAGGCCATTTCATGAACACCTTTGCTCTGTCCACTGCAAAAATGGAGACCTCCCAGTGGGCAACCATTTTAAATTCCACACATCATTCCCACACTGATATGTAAGTCCATGGTCTCATTCAACTCCCAACTGAGGCTACCTGCTAATATTCTGTCTGGACACTCTCCACCAGGTGGAATTAACATCGACCTCGTTTCCATTAACCCATACCCTCTCTTTCCCTCTAGTTCCTTACTCCCATCGATTCAAACTGCCCTCTTCCCCCAACTATTTCTCAGCTCTTCAATCCTCCTACCCATATCCACCTATGACCTTTTTGCCCATAATACCTCCTTCTTCCTCCCTCTCTCCCCTCCAGGTGCCTTCCTGCTGTTACCTTAACAAAGAGCTCAGGCCTGAAACTGTAGTTACCCTTTCTTCATTTAGATGCTGCATGACTTGCTGAGTTTCTCCAGCACCTTTGTGTATTGCACTACAATCCCAGCTTTTGCAGATTTTCCTGTTTAAGAAATTTTCTTGAACAATATATTGAACTTTTCAACATTGATAAATGCATATGGCCACACATGGGTTTCTCGATTTTGTGCGTGTCCACTGGGATGATGGCATGCAAGGACAGACCAGCCCATCAAAAAGAACTTCAACTGAATCAAACCACCCCAGTCAATTCAAATTAACTGATGTTGGGTGAAGGTGTTGATAGGTAGTTGGATCTAGGATGGACAAGAGTCAGGCACACGTAATGGGCAGAGCCAATGTAGCCTTACAGTTTCTTTAACACAGAACCCACTGTAACACAGACACACTTCCACTCCAAACTTAAGTCAGTCAGTCAGTCAGAAACTGAAAGAGTCCAAATAGTGATCGATTTTGACAAGATAAAATACTACATGCAAGTGGTTAATAGTTTACTCAACACACACACATGGAATTTTGCTTTTGCATTTTTGATGCAAGAGGTGGAAATGTTTACCCCCTTTCAATTTAACAAAAGGTCACAGAAAGTGGCAAGTTAACCTGGTGAATAGAAGTTGCCCTTATATATATATATTTTTTTTTACAAGGAGGGAAATTATTCCTTTGGAGAATTTACACTTTATTTTATAAATTACATGGCCTAATCTTGAGAGTTCCTTTTGGCTTAATTAACCTGTTAAAAATGGTTTACCCCAATGTCTTCAAAGACCACAGGAGATATTTGTTTGGAATAAAAATGACACCTAAAATCCAACTGAATAAATGTGCCGAAAAGGAGGACAGCAGATACAAGTCATTAGTAGCACTGAACAAATATATTTCAACCCCTCCCCTCTCCCCCCCACCCCCCCCCCCCCCCCACACCCACCAGCCTAGAAAAGGATGGCCGTCTTGAATTAATGGATGAATGTCAGATGGCAAAAAGTCACCCTCAGGAGGAAATGGGGAAACATACCAAAAAATTACGCACACACCAACTCTGGATAACATCGTTCTTCATTCAGATTGCTTTTAGCCAAGTGCAATTCAAATTTCCAACAAGATTCACAATTAAACCTTTAGTTTTCAAACAGCTTCTCACCGATAAAGCCCTTCTGTTCATCATCCAAAACTCTCCACAGCAGTTCTCTATGAGAGCTGGGGATCTCGGGTGCCACCAGTTTCACCAGTTGCCTCCAATGCTCCTCCAGAACCACAAACTCTGTTCCATTCTTTGTCTTCATTAGGTTAAAAGCTTCAATCATTTTCCGATGCTTCAGATAAACAAGCTTTTTGACTTCATTCTGGAAAGCACAGTGTTAGCTTTTGACTAAATTACTTGATTCAACAATGCAAAATACTACACAAGAGCCAAAGCACAAATCTCACCTTTAGTGTCAGTCTAAAATCTAATAGCAGAAAGGTTTTTGTTTAACTTTTTAAAATTGCATCATGGTTTGAAGAAACTATTTTGCTAATTGATGCACCATCAATGATCCACAAAAGGGTGAGCAGTGAAACAATCAGGCTTTTAATAGCTAGAGACCGGAACATTATCAATCGACCATCCAGCTCCTTGATTGATCAGAGCAAAAGGAAAAGGGTGACGTGCAAAGGGCTATGGGTAGGATCGGTCTCGGGAGGTGTGTCCAGTCAGTAGCAGCCAATCACAGCGTAACAGTGGTATACCACACTAATGTCGAACCACATAGTGCTCAATGTGGCTTGTGCTGCATTAACTCCCCAAGGGGCTCTTGGCAATCCATGGGTAAGTATTCGAGCTGGAAATATTGCTGCCACAACAACTCTGATGTCTGCCACAGGTGCCAGTTCTGATATCCACCACCACATTCTCTGACACAGCTCCTTCTCCCTCCCACCCACTCACTCACCCCCGCCCACTACCAATTCCATTTATTTTGGATGGTGGGAGGAAACTGGATCACCCGGAGAAAACCCACACAGGTCACGGGGAGAATGTACAGCCTACTCCACAGACAGCGCCAGATTCGAACCCGGGTCACTGGCACTGCAATAACATTGTGCTAGATGAACTGGGAACGTGAGCCGAGGAATGCTGATTGAATCGTGCTCTTGACAAGTGAGAGATGTTGCATTTTGGAGAGTTAAACCAGGGCAGGGCTTTGAACAGAGGGCTCTGGAAAAAAGATATTGAACAGAGAGACCGAGGTACATAGGTCCATTTACTTATTTATTTAAATTTAGATATACAACACAGGAACAGGCTATTTCAGCTGTCCCACCCAATTTACACCAAATGAACCTACGCCCCCGGTACATTTCGAATGGTGGGAGAAAACCAGAGCCCTGGGAACAACCCACGCAAGACATGAAGAGAACATACTGACGGTGAGGGATTCAAACCCCAATTCCAATGGCTGGCACTGTAAAGGCTCGCCAACCGTGCCACCCCAAGGTGACGTAGATAGGGCAGTTCGAGCAGTGAGTACATTAGTTAGATGTCACATTAGACCTGTACAAGACATTGGTGAGACCACACTTTGTGCAATTCTGGTCACTTGACTTTAGAAGATGTCATTGAAGCTGCAGATCATGCAGAAAAGATTCACAAGGATGTTATTGGGACTGGTAGGCTTTTGAGTTATGGGGAGAAGGCAAGGTAGTGAGTGGGGCTATGTGAGAGAATGGATCAGCTCATGATGGTATGGCAGAGAAAACTCAATGGGCTGAATGGTCTACTTCTGCTTCTATAGCTTATGGTCTTGATAGGCATTATATTCTATTGAAGGAAACAAAACCAGTTCAGGATAACGTATATTACAATTAGAAGAACCAAGATTAAGCAGATGAAATGTGTTGTTAATATAAAGTAGCAATCAGCAAGATTAATTAACAGTAAACTCATTTTATAAATGTGATAAAGGCCTAATTGAATAACATGTTAGGTGAACATTAAATAATTGGGGGTCAGGAAACAGCATCGAGAATTATTCAAAAGCGGTAGACACAATCGAGAAAAATATCACAGGATGTACAATTGGGATGGCCCAGGGTTTTGAAAAATCAGAGAATACCAAATTACACTCCAAGCAAATTGCTTAATTTGGACTGGAAGCAAGGTATATAAATTAGGTGGGGTGAAGGGCCTGAAATTGGCAAGAAAGGTTGCTTCAAATTTAATGTTTTAACAAAAAGCATATCAGGTTTTAATGGACTGGAATGTTGCAGACAATTCCATACCTTCAAATGTTTCTTGTAGTCATTGTATACAACAGCCAGGAAGAGAGACATGAAGACATAAGTGTTCACTATTATAAAAATGATAAAGAAGATGGAATACGCCCAACTGACTTCATAGGCAGGCATCCTGCAGAACAAAATATCCAGTCAGAGTTAATCGCGCACTTCACACATTTCACAAGCTGAGTAGAACAGTCCACATTAGAATTCGCTAGAAGTTCTGTAAGCACTTGCACAGTCCGTGGTCTGTCTCCAAACACTGCTCCCTTTATTACAGTGCACTGCCAAGCACATGCAGGAGGTGTGGCGCATCTTCCCTTATCACCATCCATTGACTCGGGCAATCGTACCAAGTGCCACTGAAATTCACACATGTGGTCACGATGCGGTCTCCTCTGCACCAGAGGAGCCAACGCAGGTCAGGTAACCACCCTGCATGGGACCTCATTTCCATTTGCAAAGGGTGACCTTGAGCTTCCAGCCTAATCCTCCATCTCATCTTCACCTTTAGCCTCCTTCACTTTGCTAACAATGACCAACATCGTTGAGGGACAGCACCTAACTTCCACCTGCTGCATAACACAATGTCTGGGGCTTTGGTGGTGTCAAGACTTTTCAGATTTTTGGATGCTATTCCCACCCCCACTTCACCTGGATCCATTTGACCATAGCCTTCCATTAGTTTACCTCTCCCTGCCCCTGACTGTTCCCATCTGTCTCATAAACCAAAAGAAATAAATGAAACATTTGGAAGTTTTTATAAGGAATTGTATAAATCTGAGTCGGGTGCGATCCTACCAAAAAAGATGATTCATTTGAACTACCAAATTTAGATCAGAAAGAAGGAGAGGGTCTGAGTGCCCCTTTCTCTAAAGAGGCAATTGCTTGGACCCGGAGCTCTTTTTAGGCTGGTAAATCACTGGGGGATGATGGTTTCCCCACCTAATTATATAGAGGACAAAGATCTTTTAATGCCCTCTGTTATGAAAGTGGTGGATCAGGCGGCCGAGATGCATACCCTCCTGGAGTCTTTCTCCACAGCAATCATCAAGGTGATTTAAAAAAAAGCCAGGGACCCACTGAATCCCACCTCATAGGCCCCTCTTGTTATGAAACACAGATTATAAAATCATTGCAAAAGCAATGGAAGGACATACTAGCTATAGAGGGTGTGCAGCGCAGATTTACAAGGTTAGTTCCAGGGATGGCGGGGTTGACGTATGCTGAAAGGCTAGAAAAACTGGACTTGTATCCGATGGAGTTTAGAAGGATGAGGGGGGACATGATTGAGATATACAAAATCATCAGGGGGATAGACAGGGTGAAGTCGGATTACTTGTTCCCAATGATGGGGGAGACGAGGACTAGAGGGCATAGTTTAAGAATACAGGGTAGGCCCTTTAGGACGGAGATGAGAAAACATATTTTTACCCAGAGAAGTGTGAATCTGTGGAATGCTCTGCCACAGAGGGTGGTAGAGGCAGATTCGCTGATTATGTTCAAAAGAGAGTTAGATAAGACTCTAGTGGGCAAAGGAGTTAAGGGTTATGGGGATAAGGCTGGAAAGGGGTACTGATGGTAGTGATCAGCCATGATCTGTAAAATGGCGGTGCTGGCTCGACCTCCAGCTCCTATTGTCTATTGTCAATAGGTTGGGAGAATATTTGCTGAAATTAACAAATCCAGACCAAGCTGGAGTATAGAAAGGAGACAATCAGTAAATAACGTAGCTAGATTGCTTAATATAATACATCTGGCACAGTTGGGCATGGATCCAGGAATAGCCATCACTTTGGATGCAGAAAAGGCCTTTGACAGATTGGAGTGGGACTTTTTGTTCAAGGTACTGGAGAAATTTGGACTGATCAAACATTTATTAATTGGGTGAGGATACTTTACTGTAAACCCAAGCAAAAATTATTACAAATGGCCATGGCTCCTGTGTTTCCATTGAGGAGGTCCAGTAGGCAGGGCTGTCTATTGTCCCCAGTGCTGTTCATACTGGCAATTGAGCTGTTGGTGGAAGCCATTAGGTGGGATCCAGACAAAGGGGTTCAGGGTGGGCCAGGTGGAAGACAAAAATTGACCTTTTCACTGATGATGTGTTAGTATATTTGACAGACCCCGGGGGTCTGGCTAAGAACCAAACTGGAGGATTATGGAAAGGTCTCAGTGTATAAAGTAAATCTGGACAAAAATGAGATTATCCCTTTGACAAATGGGAATTATTGACAATATCCACAAAGAAGTCCATTTAAATGGCTGCAAGAAGGCATTAAATATCCAGGGATAAAAGTGGACAAGGATTTGTGCAATTTATACAAATTTAATTATCTTGGGAAGATTGAGGAGGACCTTGGTAGATGGAGGATTCTGCCCATAACAGTGGTGGGCAGAGTTAACTGTGAGGTGATACCAAGGCTCCAGTTTTTTTTCCCAATCATTACCAATTTCATTGCTACAGGGTTTTTTTTTTAAAGTTACTCAATGAATGTGTCAGGATGTTCCTGTGGAACGGTAAAGTGGTTAGAATCTCCATGGAAAAGTTGATGTGGGACTATAATTTGGAGGGTTTTAAATTATCTGATTTCAAAAAATACTACTGGGCAACCAAGGCAAGGTTTATCGCCCCACTCTTTGAGGGAGCCTCCCCCATCCTGGGCACAAATTGGACGACATGCAGCAGGTGAAAAGATAACAGGAGAGTTTATTTTCAAATATGACATTAAATTAATTTCAAAGAAAGCAGATAACCCCACACTAAAGCATGTACTTCAGATGTGGCAAAGAATGAATCAATGTATTGGATTGAAAGTGGATTTATCTCCAAAATGCCTTTGAACCAGAACAAATTAATACCCTTGACTCTGGGTAATAAAATTCTGGACACCTAGTGCCAGAAGAGGATCCGGTTTATCGAGGATTGTTACATGCAAAGGCAGCTCATGTCATTCGAGCAGTTGAGGAACAAATATGGTTTGTCTAATAGAACATTCTTCTGCTATCTCCAAATAAGTTGTTTCTTAAGGGAAAAATTGGGACCATCTATGACCCTGCCTAGATGTAGACACATGCAGATTCTAATTCAACAGGAGAATGTGTGTAAATTTATCTCTAAGATGTATTACATATTCCAAAGTGAGGGCCAGAAGCCAGGCTTACACAGGTCAAGGGAAAGATGAGTCAGACTTGGGCACAACAATTAATGAAGAGTGGTGGCAAGACCCGTGTCTGGACAGTGTGACTGGAGTCAACAGTGCCAGATACAAGATGGTGAAATTGAATTTCTTGCACCAGTTGTACGTCACACCACAAAAATTATTTAACTCAAAGCCAGAAATTTCAGAGATGTGCTGTAGATGGGGGGTGGAGGTGGGAACTTTTGTCCACTCCACCTGGCTATGTACAAAGGTAAGATCTTTCTGGGAAGACCTAGGGGATATTCTAAAAGTGGATTTTCCACAGGATCTGGAGTTGTACTTTCTGGGAGCCATTTGGGACGTGAGTTTTAGAATGTCCAAATACCAAATTCAGTTCGTGAAGGTCGCCTTGGCAGTAGCCAGGAAGTGTATAGCGGTTTTGTTGAAAGTCTGACTCCCAACTAAATACCACACAATGGAATGTGGGAATGCAAAGTTGCATTCCCCTGGAGAAAATCACGTACAGTCTAAGGAAGAAACATAACACATCCATTAGGGCAGGGCAACCTTACTTGAAATGTATTGGCACACAGACTGATTAGTTTCCCCCCCCCCCCCACCCTTCAAAATAGGTACTGTAGCAATCTGTCCCAGCAGGGAAATTAATGTGATCGAAGAAGTGGGACAAGGCGCAGGTGAGGGGTTTGTGTTACATTTTGAGTTTTTTTAAAACTTTCTTTTTAATTTAATTGTATCGCTGTAATTTAATTGACTGTTCTTTCAGTTGCACAAGGGTGGGGGGTGTGGGGAGGTGGGGGAATAAATACATGAATGTAAAAAAAATTATATGGTTTGAATTTTATGTTTTTGAAAATTAAAATAAAATATTCAGAAAAAAGCTTACAGGGAAGTTTCAGGATACAAGGTGAATTGGGGAAAAAGTGAAATCATCCCACTAACAAGAGAATCAGCAAACAAGTCCATTCAAATAGCCCTCGCGTGGCATCAAATACCTTGGAATACTGGTGGGTGATGATCTTCAGACTTTAACTCAATTACCCCCACTACTTAGTGAAACTGAACAAGACTTAAGTAGTTGGATGAACTTGCCCATCATTCTAATTGGCAGGGTCAACTGTGTAAAGATGAATATATTGCCAAGATTACAGTACCTTTTCCAGCCTTTGCCCATTCCACTACCTCAACCCTTATTTTTAAAACCCTTAATAAGCATGATGGGCAAGTTATTTGGAACTGTAATGTACCTAGAATATCTATGAAAAAGTTAACATGGGATTACAGGTTAGGAGGCATCTGTTGTTTAGGTTGCCTAAATTCAAAAAGTAATATTTGGCGGCCAAATGAGATTCATTTCTTCATTTTTTTTTCTGAGAGGGACGATACCCCCTCCTGGGTAAAAATCAGATTGCACTCTCCAAAAGAGAAGGTGTATAATGATTTCAAGTATAAACGGAATTCTAGAATTATAGCCAGCAGGACAGACAACCTCACTTGGTTAGAATATGGTGTGAGACCTGAGGAGGCTCTGGACCAAAGAGAGGATTGTCACCGAAGACACCTTTAAGAAAAAATGAACTTGTACTCAAGATTTTGAACAATAACATTTTGGTAACTTGGTATTATGAGGGGATATAAATTCTGGAGGATTGTTATGAAAAAGGTATTTTCATATAATTTGAATGGCTGAAGAAATATGACTTGTCCAATAAGATCGTTTTTTGTTACCTTAGGGCCAGTGTGGGTCCTGAAATGACTACTGGGTCTCACTGAAAAGGAGAAACTACTCCATGAAGGAAATGCTTGTGGGTTTATTTCTAGAAGGTACTATTTATTGATAAGTGAGAGCCCAAAGCCAGGAGTGGTAAACCACAGTAATGCTGTGATTTGCTACTGCTAGCTGGACATGCCTCCCGAGATTGATCCTACCCACAACCCCTTGCATGCTCCCTATTCATTCTGCCAGAATAGTTGATGAGGCTGGCTGGTGCTCGAGACTATAGTCAATAAAAGCCCATCAGTTTCACCACGATGATTTTTCCATTGGTCAATTTGATAGTCGGTTAATTTTCTTTGTTTGAATTTGAAAGCCTCAAGATTACTTATAATACCTAATACAATATAATGTTTCGTAAATAGTTATATTTTGTAAATAATTGTTATACTCTATTGTTCAGGAAATAATAACATGTTAGTCTGTAGGTTTGTCCTAAATTTGAACAGTCTGAGGCCCACTGCAGTAGATTTTCCCATGGTCTTTTATACATTGCGCGCGTATGTGCTTTATTCCCACTACGATTTCACTGGTCTGCAAGTACATTATTACATCACTCGTGACATCACCACTGGAGGTGAGTCCCCTCCCACCCGATCCACACAATCCAGATGAACCAGGTAAATCATGGTCCAATATGAATGGCTTGTCAGGTACCGCATGCCAATAAGTTTAGCCCCTTCCTAGGAGGGTTGGTGGTGTGAAAGAATTGCCTCATTAATTGCGCTAAACATTGTTTTTGAATCATAATTCTCAGACTCAAACATTATTGTCCATTAAATCAGAATTTATGGTCATGAACATGTCATGAAAGTTGCGGTCTTGTGGCAGCATCACCTGATAAAATAAATAAAAATTGTACAAGAAAAAGTCAAAGTGAGGCAGTGTCTTTGGTTCATTGTTCATTCAGGAATCTGATGGCAAAGATAATTCTCAGACCCAAACATTTCTGTCCATTAAATAAAGATTGACCAGTCTACATCTTGTCCACCAGTTTCCAGTGGAGGAGAATACATTAAAACATTCGCACATCAAATGTTGAGTTTAAAAAATTGCTTGGAAGTACTTACATCACATCTGGGCTATTGGCCGTTGTCACTAGTACGTAGAGATTGAAGAATACATCCAGGTAGTTACTGAAATATGGAGATCCATCTCCTGTGGTGAGCTTCCTATAAAACAAAGGATGCACTGATGAAGGGAGGGTAAATTATAATCAGTAGTGGAGGCTGTGAAGAGCTGATCACCAATAAAGAAGAAAGTTTTTGAAAATGTGCAGAGACCAAGTAGATTTAATAGGAAATGTTAACTGTTTTCAAGTTCTGATTTATTGTCAGAATACATGCATGACATCACACACAACCCTGAGATCCCTTTTCCTGCAAGAAGAAAGAAATGTAAACAAAGGCCTGTTTCCGCTCCGTAAATGGTTATATGGTTAAACCAACTGTGAGAATACTGCTTGAGCTGCCAAGGTATCTCCAGTATTTCGTTTTTATTGATCAAACAGTATTTATATCAAAAAGATTAAGGTGATTAGATAAGACAGAGGCAGGTAAGCTGTTTCCATTGGTTGGGGAGACCGGAACTAGAGGACATAGCCTTAAGATTCAGGGTAGCAGATTTAGGAGATGAAGAGGAATTGCTTTTCCCAGAGGGTAGTGAATCTGTGGAGTTCATTGCCCATTGAAGCAGGGAAGGCTACCTCAATAAATATATTTAAGACAAGGTTGAATAGATTTCCTCAAAGTAAAGGAATTAAGGGATGTGGGGAAAAGGCAGGTAGGTGGAGATGAGCCCATCATCAGATCAGCCATGATCTCATTGAATGTCGGAGCAGGCGAGACAGCCTACTGTGGTGGTATGACCACAAGCCTACTGCAGGGGGGTGATCCCTGTAGCTGCAAGAAGACCACCTCAAGGTTGACTCCACCTGGATGACCTACCCATGCTCCTATTTCTTATGTCCAATATTCCACCACAGTCCACCTGATTAGACCTAGTTTTGAACAGTTCCTTCGAACCAGCATTAAGGGAATTGGCTGGGTTACAAAAAATAAAAAGGATTGCATCCAATGAGTGCCACCCAGTGATCCTGGACAGAAATTCTACTTAGGGGAGAGAAAAAAAAAGACATGACCAGATTTGCTATGGTTGCCCCCTGATAAAATTAAGCTGATTTTATTCACAACTGTATCACATCAAATGTGCTCAAAATTGAACAGAAATCGGAGTGTTCTGGCCACACAACAGAAAAACATGAGTCATTTTCAGTGAAAGGAAGTAAAATTCCAACAGTGCTGGAGAAATTCAGCAGGTCACGCACCATCCACGGGAAGCAAAGACTCTTTTATTCAGCTCATGGGATCCGGGTGTTTCTTTTAAAAATGACGCTATGCTTGCTTATGAAATAACTGATACTTCAGCAAAGCATGTTCACTAAGAATCAGGTCAACTCAGTTACCAAAGACACATGTTTACTTAGACAAAGTTTACTTGTGACACCATTAGTGCAAATCTATTACACAGTGCCAGTTACCCAGGTTCAAATCTGGCACGGTCTGTTGGGAGCTTGCACATTCACCCTTCATGGGCCAGAAGGGCCTGTTACCGAGCGATATGACTAAATTAAACATTAAATTTAAAATATCGGAACCGTCTTAAAGGAGAGATTAGCAAGGAAGAGTGAGAGCAACGAACAAAATGGCTGTCATTTATTAATGTTACCTTTTTGCAAACAACTTCAAAGCCATAAGAGAAAACACTGCCACACTGAACATAAACAGCACAAACACGTAGGTGATCTCTGGGAGGGTGTTGCGAATATTCCTGAAGGCCCTTCTGAGCTGAAATAAAAGAGAAAATTAACAATCGATTTGGTAAACAACAGTGTTTTGTTGGAGATATGATTATACGACATGTTGGATCAGCTCACCATGCAGCTTTAGAGAAAACCAAGTTTTCCTTTTAATTTGGTTATAGTCGATGCTCGAGAACCAACATTTGTTGACTTCTTATTTGCCCATGATGGTGAACTAGCAGCTTAAACTGTGGTAGTCTTTCTGCAGTGCTATTAGGTAGTTAGATACAAGACAGATCAGCCTTCCTAATGTGGAAGGAAACACCCAATGATGCCAGGGAATACAACTGAAGATGTGTCCCACACTGGCAAACATTTCCTTAGTTGTCATCCTCCATCACTGAAATTGAGGCAACTAACAAGAGAGGATCAATCTAAACAATCTTGAAATGTCAGGGTTTGTAACACCTGGTCCAGACTCGGTCATGAAGGAATGGATGATGCACTCGGAGGAAGGGAACCAGCAAGTGGTGTTTCACCCATCTGCTTTGATCATCCTTCTTTAAACTTTAATCATCTTGATCAGAAAGACTGCAGCAGTTCAAGGCGACAGCTCATCTGCATCCCCTCAAGACCAATTCGGAATGGGCAATTACTGCCAAGTCTCCATTACATCAACTTCTGGTAGAGAAACACAGGAACTACAGATGCTGGAATCTTTGCTAAACAAAGTTGGAAGGACTCAGTGGGGCCCAATTGGAAACGTTAGTCATTTCCCTTCAGTGGCGCTGCCTGACTCACCGAGTTCCTTCAATTTGTCTTTGCTCACCATATATCCTGCAAGTCAGTTCACACAAGAACTTATTCCCCAATACCCTGGTAATAATATATTCAACAGATTCAAAAATAAACTTCACCTGACGACTTTCTGTGAAGTTGACACAAAACAGAGGTCTCAAGACTCTTGACCACCTGACTGTGGGATATCCATTTTCTATCAAAGCCAAGTACACAATCACATCTACTAGTGTGAGCTGCAAGTAAACAAATGCATCATTTTAGAAACAGTTTGCTAATTAACATCTACTCATAATTCTGCAAGAGTCTGCACAAGATGATGCAAACAGCAAAAACAATAACATCTGAATAATGCAAGGACAAATAATTTTAATTGGTTGTTCTCCACAGAGCCATATCATGGGCTCCCAATGTAAAACACATGCACAAAAATTATCCACACAATTGTTGTGGCACTTGAAAGTCAAGGAAAGGAGACTGAATAAACTTTGTGCATCAGTGATTTTAGTAGAAGGGGGAGAAAGGCAAAAAAAAACCCCACTAGGCAGAATATTGAATGAATTTTCACCAAGCTTCAAACAAATCAGAGAGAATAGGGAATATAGCATCCCACAGATCATTAATTTATGACTAAACACTCATTAAGTCAAGATGAGTATTTCAAGGAGCTTTTTATAGTCTTACCACCCTAACAGCAAATGCATCAATTGTGTTTTGTAAACACTGCCAACAAGAAGGCAAACAAAGCAATTGAACTGGTTCAGAATAAGATGCATTGAACAGCAAGTGGCGTAAGTACGAGATAATTTAGAACCATAGAACACTATAGCACAGGAACAGGCCCCTTCGCCCTTCTAGTCTTTCACTAGTTGAACCATTTTTTTGCCTCATCCCACTGACCTGAAGTCAGTGCATAGCCCTCCATACCTCTCCCATCCATGTATCTGTCCAAATTCTTCTTAAATATTAAAATTAAGCCCACATTCACCACTTCAGCTGGCAGCTCGTTCTGCACTCCCACCATTCTCTGTGTGAAGAAGTTCTCCCTCATGTTCCCCCTTTCACCCTGAACTCATGTCCTCTGGCTTATATCTCACCCACCCTCAGCAGAACAAAAGCCTATCTATATTTATTCTGCCTGTCCCCACTCATCATTTTAAATATCTCAATCAAATTTCGCATCATTTTTCTTTGGTCCAGGGAATATAGTCCTAATCTGCTTAACCTTACCCTGTAACTCCGTTCCTGAAGTCTGGATAACATCCTAGTAAATCTTCTCTGCACTCTTTCTATCTTATTGATATCTTTCCTGTAATTAGTTGCCGAAAACTTCACACAATGCTCCAAATTTGGCCTCATCAATGTATTAAACAACTTTATTGTAACATCCCAGCTCCTATTCTCAATACTTTGATTTATGGAGGCCAATATTTCAAATTCTCTCTTTCCAACCCCATCCACCTGTGACACCACTTTCAGGGAATTATGTATCTGTATTCCCAGATCCCTCTGTTCTACCACACTCCTCAGTGCCCTACCATTCACCATGCAAGTCCTCTCTTGGTCGGTACTTCCAAAATGCAACACCTCACACTTGTCTGCATTCAATTCCATCTGCCATTTTTCAGCCCATTTTTCCAGCTGGTCTGGATCCCTCTGCAAGCTTTGCAAACCTCCTTCACTGTCCACAACGCCTCTAATCTTAGTGTCATCTGCATATTTGCTGATCCAATGTATCACATTGGCATCTATATCAATGATCTTAATGATAAACAATGGTTTCAGCACCGATAACCAAGGAACATCACTAGTCACAGGTCTCCTGTCTGAGAAGCAATCATCCACCACTACTCTCTGGCTTCTCCCATCAAACCATTGTTGAATTCATTTCACTACTTCATCATGAATGCCTAGTGACTGAACCCTCCTGACTAACCTCCCAAGTACTAAAGTCCATGTTGACAACATCCACAGCCTTTCCTTCATCAACTTTCCTGGTAATGTCCTCAATGAGATTGGTTAAACACAACCTACCATGCCCGAAGCCATGGTAATCAGTTTCTGGCTATCTCTGATCTCTTAGAACACTTGCCAACAGGTTACCTACATCAGTTCACCAACCTATAATTTCCAGGGTTACTTTTGGAGCCCTTTTTTAAAACAACAGAACGACATGAGCTACCTTCCAATCCTCAAGCAATATACCCGTGGCTAAGGACATTTTAAATATTTCTGACAGAGACCTTGCAATTTCTCAAGGTCCAAGGGAATATCTTATCAGGCCCTGGGGATTTATCCACCCTTATTTGCTTTAAGACAGCAAACACATCTTACTCTTTAATCTGTATACATTCCATGTCCTCACTGCTTGATGTCCTTACTTTCCATGACTCTGTGCCTATTTCCTGAGTGAATACTAATAAAAAAAATAGTAAGGTCTCCCCCGTCTCTTTTGGCTCCGTACAAAGCTGACCACTCTGATCTTCAAGAAGCCCAATTTTAACCCTTACTATCCTTTTGCTCTTAATATACCTGTAGAAACCCTCAGGATGACAAAGCAAACTCGTGTCTTTTTTTTTTAAAGCCTTCCTGATTTCTTTCTTGAGGTTTTTTCATCTTTTTATATTCCTCATGTTCTATTCCTGCTACACACCTTTTACATAGAACAGTAACAGTAGAGACCTTCTGTTCACAATTTTGTGCCGACGCAAACTTAATCCACGATCAGTCTGATCCTTCCCCACAAACTCCCCTATTGTTCTTACATCCAAGAGTTATTTAAATATCCCATTGTATCAACCTTAACCACTGCTCCAGGCAGTGTATTCCAGGTACCCATTTCTCTCTTTCCAAAAAAAAAAACCTTCACGTCTCCACCAACTTTTCACCACTCCCTTAAATGGATGACCTCTGCCACCCTGGGAGAGAGGTGCTGGTTGTCCACCCAAGCTATACACCTCCATCTTTTATACCTCTATTCAGTTGCCTTTCATCTCCGTTGCTTAGAAAAGCCCTAGCTTGCTCACCGTTCTTCATAAAACAGGTTTTCTAATCTCCTCTGCACCCTTTCTGCAGCTTCCACATCCTTCATATGGAGATCACAAAAAGCAGGGACCCAGAATCGATACCAGTGGAATACCACTAATCACCTACTTCCAGGCGGAATATGATCCATCCACCATCACCCTCTGCCTTCTGTGTGCAAGCCATTTCAGAACCCATGTACCTAAGTTTCCTTGTATCCCATGCCTCATGACTTTGTGGATGAGCCCTCCATGGGGAATCTGACAAACACCTTAATAAAATCTATATTCACCAAATCCACTACTCTACCTTCATCAACTTATTTTCTCATGTCTTTGAAAAGCTCAATTATGTTTGAGGCACAATCTGTCCTTCAAAGCCACGATGACTGTCCTTCTCCAAATTATCATGAACCCAGTCCCCAAGAATCCTCACCAAGTTTGACATGACTCACTGGTCTATAATTCCCAGCACTCTCCCTTTTATCTTTCTTGAACAAGGTGATAACATGTGCCATCCCCCAGTCCACTGGTACCTCTCCTGTGACCAAAGATCATCATCAACACCCCAGCAATCACTTCCCTCACTTCCTGTAGTAACTGGAAGTACATTACATCTGGTCCTGGGGCTTTGTCCACCCTATTGTTTTCCAGAAGCTCCAACACTACCTCTTTCTTAACCACAATATGTTTAACCCTGCTCTAGGTTGACCTCACATTTGTTGAGGTGATCACTAAAGTATTAGAACTAAAGAATGCTACAGCACAGAAAATAGTCCATTAGGACCTTCTTGTCTGTGCCAACCATCATTCTACTAGTCCCACTGACCTGTTCCTACTCCATAACCCTCCAGACCTCTCCCATCCATGTATCTATCCAATTTATTCTTAAAACAAGATTGAGCCCGCATTCAGGTGGCAGCTCGTTCCACACTCCGAGTGAAGAACTTTCCCCTAATGTTCCCCCAAACCTTTCCTTTTCAGCTTAAAACTAAGATGTCTCATATTTATCTCCCCAAGTCGAGGAGGAAAAAGCCTACTGGCATCCAATCTGTCTATACCTCTCAATCTTGTAAACCTCTATCAAATCTCTCATTCTTCTTCGCTCCAAGGAATAAAGTCCTAACCTATTTAATCTTTCCCTCTAACTCAACCCTTGAAGACCCGGCAACATCCTCATAAATCTTCTCCACACTCTTTCAATCATTGATATCCTTCCTGTAGTTAGGCACCCAGAACTGCACACAATATTCCAAATTTGGCCTCACCAAGGTCTCAAATAACTTTAACATAATATCCCAACTCCTATACTCAATATTTATAAAGGCTAAGATGCCAAAAGCTTTCTTTACAACCCTCTCCACCTGCAACTCCACATTCAGGGAACAATGTATCTGTATTCCCAGATTCCTTTGCTCCTCCGCACTCCTCAGTGCCCTACCATTTACTGTGTATGTCCTACCTTGAAGAACTTTCCCCCAATGTTCCCCCAAACCTTTCCTTTTCAGCTTAAAACTAAGATGTCTCATATTTATCTCCCCAAATCGAGGAGGAAAAAGCCTACTGGCATCCAATCTGTCTATACCTCTCAATCTTGTAAACCTCTACCTTCCAAAAGAAATCACCTCACACTTGTCTGCATTAAACTCTATCTGCCAATTTTTGGCCCATTCTCCCAGCTGATCTCAGTCAACTGGAAATTGACATATCAGACATCTGATTCCCCAAAGGTATCAGAAAATGGGATAAGTAGATACTGTATCTGCTCCTTTCTTGCTTGTGGCAAAATGTGCCACCTCTCCTGTCAACCATGGCTCCTTAAACCTACCATCCTTTCTCTGTCTCAGTAGGACAAACCTATCCAGAAGCCTGTGCAAGTAAGTGGTCCATTAACAACCTCCATATTTCTGTTGTGCAATTCAGAGAAAATCTTTTCCCAAGTTTCGGGCCTAATACCATTGTGATTAGCCCTTCCCTCAACTGAAATTTTCCCCCATTTAGTTTGCTTCTGTCCAAGGCCACGGGTATGCTAAAGGTCATGGAGTTGTTGTCGCCATTTCTAAAATGCTCAACCACCAGTCACCCGGCCAGGATCACTGCCTAGTACTAAATACAGTAATAGCCTCCCCTCGAGAAAGCCTGTCCATATACAGTGTCAATTCTTCTTGGACACTCCTAAGAAATTCATCCCCACCCAAAACCTTTGTATGAAAGAGATACGAATATTAGGGAAGTTGAAGATGCTGTTATTTTCGCACCTTTCCAAAATCTACCTACTTATCTGTTCCTCAGTGGCTATTTTGGGGGGCCACTAGGGTGATCGCTCCTTTTCAGTTTCTGACTTGGCCATGTGTGCATGCACCTGCATTCAAGAAACTCTTCTCCTGCTAACACTGACAGATGAGTATCTTTTGCACGCACTGTTCCATATCTGGAAGCATCGATTCTCAGCTAGTTGATAACACATTGATAACCTGGAACAAATCCTATTAAATCCATTCAATTTTCACACTCACCAATATGCTGATAATAACACAAATGTTCTTCGCATCTTTCCAAAACACCTTCGCAGGAGTAACTTTTGAGAAATGCAAGAGTCGGATAGTAAACATTAGCAGACAAATAAACTCTACTGTTGAAGTTACCTGTGGAGTTAAAATAGAACCAAGTGATAAAAAAATATTGCAAGTGGTAATTTAAGAAATTGAACAGTCATGTTATTTTGTAATAAGATGCAATTCAAGGTCAGAAATGGATAACCCACTGGTGTCAGGATTCTTAAAGTAGCACAGTTAACGCGACACTGTTACAACGCCAGCGACCGTGGTTTGACTTGCCGTCATTTGTAAGGAGTTTGTACATTGACCTTGTGTCTATCTGGGTTTCCTCTGATTTTTTTCCCCCACTCTTCAAGAAGCTACTGAGATTGTGGGCCAATTGGGTGGCATGGGCTCCTGGGCCAAAAGAGCCTGTTACCGTGCTATATGTCTAAATTTAAATTATGCTCAACACTTGTTTAACTGTTGAAACTACAGTTAGTCTTGCATATTTACTCTGTTATGGTGCACTTAGAAAATGATGGAGTGCAGAAAATAATTAAAGTATTTGAATGAAGTTGGTTGTAAATCAGGTTCCCAATGGGGAGGCCACTTATTGAAAAGGGAAAGTGGCCAAATAGAGAGACTGCAAATGCTGGATCAGCCGGTTCAGTTGCATCCGTGGAGGGTTGTGGAAGGAAAGCAACTGTTGCCATTTCATTGAGACTGGAAGGGTTTTGATCTGAAACACTGACAATTTCCCATCTTTCCCTCTCCACCCCCACTTAATTTTGCTTAACCCAATGAGTTCCTCCAGCAGATTGTTGTTTTGGCATTGAAAATGCAAACTTACCAGTTTACACCATGACGCCCAACTGATCATTTCTAACTGTCTTTTTTTTTGGCAGAAGTTTATAAGTATTGGATGGGATGGAAATAAAAACAGGAAATGCTTGGTAGAGTCAGGTCAAGCAGCATCTATGGAAAGAGATCCAGTTCAGTTTCAAGTCAGAACTGGGAAAGAGAGAAACAAGGTTGAGAAAGGATGGTCAGGGCAAAGAAAATATCTCGGATAAGACAACCCCAAAGTTGCCGTGTAGATTTGAGGTCAAAGGACTCACACTAGGCTTATGAGAACCAGGTATCGGAACCGGGATTTGAGCAAATAATGAGGGCAAGGAGGGCTCCTGAAGGTTCCCTGGGTGCTCATCATCATGTTGGAGATTTGGGCTTGGTATGATAATGGTTTGAACTGAACTGGAGGCAAGTGTGGCTGCAGAGACTATGGGAGCGCAGGAGGCAAATCCATGGACACTCGGTGACCCTGGGGGGGACCTGTTTTGCTGACGTAAGGGGTGCCAGTCAATGCTACTGGTAAATCATTGTCTGTCTTATGGCAGACTAAAGGCAATTTAATGTAACATTACATTTCTGTTTCATTACATGACAATAAATAGTATCTGAGATTGAAGATAGGCTCATGAGGGTAGTTTGAGAGGGAGAAATCTAAGATGTGAAATTTGGATGATTAACTGAAATCAGAATTGGACAGGTCCAGTAGTGACAAGACAGTGTGCATGACCCAAAATTGTTGAAGTTGATAAGAGTTCAGAAGGCTCAGGTTCCTGTTAAATCTCTTCTCCCTCGCATGAACCCATGTCCTCTGGTAACCAACTCTCCTTCTTCAGGCAAAAGGCTAAAAGGCTGTGTGTTCACCCGATCTACTTCTCTCTAGGTTTGTATCCCTCTATGAGATTCTCCCTCATCCTCCTGTTCTCCAAGGAATAGACCCCTAGTATGCTCAACCTCCCTCTATAGCATAGGTAACCAAAGAAAAACAGCAGTAAAATAAGTATCAGTTGACAAAGCCAAATTTCTGACATAAATTTTTTAAAAATGTAGATTTTAAATCACAAGGTTTATGTAGTGAAACGTAAAGTCTGCAAACACAGTGACTGAAATAAACACAATACTGGAGAAACTCAGTATTGATTAAGGGCTCAGGCCCAAAACGATGGTATTGTCTCTTTGCTTTATAAAGTACACCGTTTGAACAGCTGAATTTCTTTGGCATTGTGTTTATTTATGTGATAGACAGGAATTTAAGCCAGTTAAAACTGTGAACATTTATCCATCCATCCTCTAATTTGATTATTGTTTTCTGTTTTAGGGTAATTTAATATATTCTATTGCAATTGATGCACCTTGGCTGCCTCAAGCAGGGATTTCAGTGCATATGTATATTGTACTTGTGTGCATGACAATAAACTCATCATTATTTTAAAAACCTTTCGTACACCTTCATTATCAATCAGCAGGAACTTTGGAAACATGGGGAACAAATTAACGAGGATTCCCCTTGAAGAGATGTAAACATTTACAGGGGACATTCCTCATATTTTTGCTTTTTAGTATTGTGTCGTCCACCCCCCCCCCCCACCGTCATTCAAAACTTTCCCCCAAAAAGCAGCAGTGATGTATGCCAACTGAAAATTTCTCACTACCCATGCACAGGATGTGTGCATCAATGACAAAGGCAACATTCATGGACATTTTGCTGACGTAAAATGTCTTTTACCTGGTTGTCTTGAACTCATACGGACATTTCAAAGAGTCAGTCACATTGCTGGTACAGGTCCACGATCCTTTATCCGGACATCTAAACTCCGAAAGGCTCCAACATCTGGCAAGTGGGGACCAGCGGTCGGGGAAGGCGGCCGAGGGACCAGCGGTCGGGGGAGGCAGCCGAGGGACCGGCGGTCGGGGGAGGCGGCCGAGGGATCAGCGGTCTTGGGAGGCGGCCGAGGGATCAGCGGTCTTGGGAGGCGGCTGAGGGACCAGCGGTTAGGGGAGGTGGCCGAGGGACTAGCGGTCGGGGGAGGCGGATGAGGGACCAACGGTCGGGGGAGGCTGCCGGGCGGTTGGGGGAGGCGGACAAGGGAGGCAGCCAGGCGACTGGAAGGGGGTGGGAGTGGATACAGCAGCACAATTCAGGTGGGCTTTCCGAAATCCGGAAAAATCTGAAATTCGGAACTCAATGTCCCCTAAGGGTTCCAGATAAAGGATCGTGTACTGTACACTGAAGCCACATCAAAATTAAACCAACGAACTTGGTCAGTTAACTAAATGTTGAAGTTCATTTGTCACAAAATACCTAATAAAGCAAGAATGGTTCTTCTGCAAACAGACCAACAAGTGGCTTCTAAGTGGCCTCTAATATTCATACAAGGTGTAAAGAGCACAACTTAGAGCAGCCATTCTTACAGAGGTTATACACAACACCCCCCCCCCACCCTGTGGGGGCCACGGTATATTCAAGGGGAGGGGGGCAGAAACTGAAATCATTTAAAAAAAATTGTTTTTCATGTAGTTGGTAGAAGTATGGAAGAAACCTGCTTCACAGGGAAGGGGGCTTATAAACTTTGAGTAGAGACCAAAGTGGGGGGTGTAAGGGATTACTTCAGGTGGTATGTGAGTGGAAAGAAAAAGTTTGAAAACCACTGCTTTAACTGTACCTAATTGACTCATGATGTGCAAGGTTTCATAACTCCAAAGGAAATGGGCCAATGGCGATTATTCCTCAAGCAAATTATTTCCATAACCTTTGGGTCTAGAGCAGTGATTCTCAAACTTCCCTTCCCACTCCCATACCACCTTAAGCAATCCCTTACTAATCACAGAGCACCGATAACTTAAAATGGTATGGGAGTGGAAAGAAAATGGTTGAGAACCACTGGTCTACAATTTCAATGAAAAGGGACACCAATCAGTACCAACCAAGGGCAGCACAATGTTATGGGGTTCATTTCCCTCTCTAAAATACTAACGAGGGTTTTTTTTTTTATATATTAAAATTAAAAGACAACTTTTGGTAGTTACATCATCACTGTTAATGATACCGGTTTTAATTAACTAAGAACTTAAATTGCTCAAATGGCATTGTGGGATTTTAAGACATCTGCTGATCATTGGTTCACACCACTACCATGCTGTGCCACATGCCAACCTTTCCATTATCAGTTGCTAAGAATAACGTAGTACTAAAAATGCTGATGGATCTATATCCTTCTACATGCATACTAGGAAAAGAACTTACCCAAAGCGGCAGTAAATAGGCTGCAGGATCTTCAAATAGCCCAAGAAAAAGATCCACAAAGATAAAAAAGTTGGTGACTCCCTGTGTAGACCAGTGATTATACAATTTGTAGAATCTAGAGGGAGAATAAAGACACCTTTTTTAACAATGAAAGAAGTGAATCAATATACAATTTTGCTGAGTAAAAAATCCAGAAGTCAATTATTGTAATTATGGGGGTACGATATATTATATCAACTAACACAGAGTTAGTCACATTTAATGGCCAGGTAGCAATGCAGAAGCAAAGCCAACCTTTCTTTACACAGCTAAATACTAGGCTAGATGTTGCACCCCCATCTATTGTGGAGCTCCTTTCCCAGATGAATAGGGTTCGTCAGAAACAAGGTCAACAGTTTTTACACTCAAGAGAAATAGAGACTGGAAATGCTGGATAATATAATGCAAACAGAACGTTATAAAAATTCAGCAGGTCTACCAACAACTGTGGAGACGAGAGGTGAAAGTCGATGTTTCGGGTTGAGACTCTGTACGGGAGTGAGAGGGAACAGGCAACGCTGCTGTTACAGAGCAATACCGAGGAAAGTAGGGATTCAGGCTGTTAGATGGAACCATATGGGGAGTGGATGATGGACAGGCAGGGGTTGAAGATGGGAAGATATCACAAGATATCAGCCCAAGATATTGTACAGAATTACTCAAAAAAACGAAACCTTATCTCCCTCAAAGAGAGAAGAAAACAAGGTGAATGGGTGCCAGAGGAGAACACTGGGCAGGGGGTGGGAAACAGCTTGCCCAAAATTGGAAAATTCATTATTCACATCATTGGGTTGTGAGCTACCCGAGTGGAATATGACATGTTGGTCTCCCAATTTTCATTTGCCCTCTGCAAAGCAATGGAGAAGGCCAAGGACAGACCAGTCTCTCTGGGAGTGGGACAGATTTAAAATAAAGTGCAACCAGAAGCTTAAGATGACAGAGTGCAGGTGTTCCGGAAAACTATAGAGTGGTCTACGCTTAGTTTCACCAGCCTAGAAGAGGGCATAACATGATCATCTCTACATTGGGTAGCTTACAGCCCCCAATGATATGAATATTGAATTGTCCAAGTTCAGGTAATCCACACCTACAATGCCCTCCTCTCACCTGTCCACTAAGTTTTCTTCTATCCATTTATTCCTCCCACTCCCTCCCCAAATCGACTCCATCTGCACATCATGCCCTATCCACCTTGAGTTCCACCCATCACTTACCAGCCTCAATACCACACTGCCTAATTACTTTTTTTTTTAAATCAAGGTATGTTGAAGGGCTCAAGCCCAAAATGTTAGTTATCGTTGCCATATAAAGTCCACTGTTTGACCTGCTGAGTTTCTCCAGCATTGTGTTTCTACTTGCAGACTTTCGTGTTTTACATCCTTATCTTACTGCTCAAATACTGCTATTTGCTGGTAATCTTTCTTGATCCCTTTCAGTTACATGCAGGGGCTTGACAGATGCTGTTTAACCTGCTGAGTTCTTTTTAAACTCAGTTCCTGTGCTTTAATCGAGAAAATATTTTGCAAATAATCCAAATTTGCATTTGAATTTGGCTTGAATGATTGATTAGTGTTTTGCAACGATACCAAACTCTTGACTTCTAAAAGCAAAATCAAATTTATTTTGCACGATGATAATGTACATATCAAACTATCGCCCATCTGAAGCACCCCATATTCCTCCTGGACAGCCTGACCATAGATTTCAGGTAATTTTATTATCCTCACACCCATCCGATTCCTGTAATTATCTTTTTTTCCCTCTGTCCAACTTCCCCCACCCCCTCTGTTAATGTTTTCTCTCTCAAGTTGTCTCTTCACTTCCCACACCTTCTGTCCTATAATCTATCACCTCTGGGCTCATCCCCCAGCTTCTTTCCCCCTTCATACATCATTTTTCCTTTTTTCTCTCCGTCTTGATAAAGGGTACAGATTCCAAAATGTCATCTCCCATTTCTATCCATGGACGCTCTTTGACCTGCCTGACCAGCAATTCTTTACCTGCTGAAGATTCCAGCTTTTGAGTTAGTCAAACTTATTTGTAAACTTCAGGAATATTAGTTCTTAGTTTTGGTGGGGAGCAGCAAGGGGCTTCCAGAAGTGGAAATGTTTATTTTGCAATTTGATTTTCATTTAAAATGTTTTCAAGTTGTACTGCATTTTCAAACAGCATTAAAATAATGCTTAACAGATGATAATGCCTTGAATTGCAATGAGAGATTAGATTTCTTCCTGCAAACTTACTTTAATTTCTATGAAAATGACCCATGAATTATGGAAGTGGAGACTCTTTGATCAAACTTCACTTTGCCCAGCAGGTATCCAAAAGCTTTCTGATTCACACAATTATTCCCACTCCTTTGCTCTTCTTCTACAGACCTGTTAATTTTAAGTTAAACCACATAACATTTCTTGAGGGAACATTATTTAATCCATTTCCACTATCCCTGACCCTAACAATGCACTGCATAAATCTACCACCTTTTAAAGTTTCTTTTGCCTCTGTCTTTATGGAATTAATTTTATGTAATAAACTTTCTCATGACTCAGTTACACTGAAAAACTAAAAGCCCAAAGTGTTGGTTATGCATCTTTATCTTTGCTTATATAATCAAAGGTTTGACCTGTTGAGTTTATGCAGCTTTGTTTTTCTACTTCAATCACAGGGTCTGTAGACTTCTGTGTTTTACTCCTGCACTGAGAAACTCACAACCTTGTCTGTGATTCCTAACTTTGCAAAGCACAAAATGACTGAGAGACTTGAGACACTTTCAAATTGACAAAATAGCAGATTATTGGACTCTTACCTGATTGCTTTTGGTGAAGTTTCAAACTGGATGTTCCTGCTATATTGAGCATCGGAAACGTAAGCTGCAGCTAGGTAAAGTTGCTGTAAAGTTGTAAGATAAATAAGGTAAAGCAATAATCATCATTATCAATTGTGACTCAGGGCAAAACACTGCTCTAAATCCATCTACAGGTTTGCAGATGACACATGAGTTTATTGTCATATACACAAGTACAATGTACTTGCCATGGACAGAGTTCAGGGAGATAGATTGCGGTATGGTGTCAGAAAACCAACCTCTCCATCAAAGTCAACAAAACAAAGAAGGTGCTTATTCACTTCAGGATGTGGCATGGTGCACACACCACTGTATCAATGATGCTGAGGTGGAGATTGTAAGGAGCTTTAAAGTTTTTAGGAGAAAATATGTCCAACTCCACTGGCACTATGTCCAAGGCGCATCAATACCTCTACTTCCTTAGAAGCCCAAAGAACTCAGAATGCCCTCAATGTTTATCAACTTTTATAGGTGCAACATGGAAAGTATCATGTCTGGACACATCACTTGTTGTTCTTTGGCTTGGCTTCGCGGATGAAGATTTATGGAGGGGTATGTCCACATCTGCTGCAGGCAGACTGACAAGTCCTATGCGGGACAGGCAGGCACAGTTGCAGCGGTTGCAAGGGAAAATTGGTTGGTTGGGGTTGGGTGTTGGGTTTTTCCTCCTTTGTCTTTTGTCAGTGAGTTGGGCTCTGCGGTCTTCTTCAAAGGAGGTTGCTGCCCGCCGAACTGTGAGGCGCCAAGATGCACGGTTGGAGGCGATATCAGCCCACTGGCAGTGGCCAATGTGGCAGGCACCAAGAGATTTCTTTAAGAAGTCCTGCACCATTTCATCTGATGCAAGGATCGACAAAGAAATAGACAACAGACTCACCAAGGCAAATAGCGCCTTTGGAAGACTACACAAAAGAGTCTGGAAAAACAACCACCTAAAGAAACACACAAAGATCAGCGTGTACAGAGCCGTTGTCGTACCCACGCTCCTGTTCGCCTCTGAATCATGGGTCCTCTACCAGCATCACCTATGGCTCCTAGAACGCTTCCATCAGCGCTGTCTCCGCTCCTTCCTCAACATTCATTGGAATGACTTCATCATCAACATCGAAGTACTCGAGCTGGCAGAGTCCGCAAGCATCAAATCCATGCTGCTGAAGACCCAACTGCGCTGGGTGGGTCACAGCTCCAGAATGGAGGACCATCGCCTTCCCAAGATCGTGTTCTATGGCGAGCTCTCCACTCGCCACCGAGACAGAGGTGCACCAAAGAAGAGGTACAAGGACTGCCTAAAGAAATCTCTTGGTGCCTGCCACATTGACCACCGCCAGTGGGCTGATATCGCCTCCAACCGTGCATCTTGGCGCCTCACAGTTTGGCGGGCAGCAACCACCTTTGAAGAAACTGCAGAGCCCACCTCACTGACAAAAGACAAAGGAGGAAAATCCCAACACCCAACCCCAACCAACCAATTTTCCCTTGCAACCGCTGCAATTGTGCCTGCCTGTCCCGCATCGGACTTGTCAGCCACCAACGAGCCTGCAGCAGACGTGGACTTTACCCCTCCATAAATCTTCGTCCGCAAAACCTAATCAATGATGAAATGACGACTGGTTAACATGCAAAACAATTGTTTTCACTGTACCTTGGTATAATATAATAATTTTTAAAATTTGTTAGATTTCCAACATTACAAAAGTGTGTACAGTTCAAAAATAGTTTATTATAAATTAGTGGGATGTCTCAAGGCTGTGCAAAGTTCTTCATTAATGCAAATGTTCTTTCTTTTCACGAAAAGGCATCAAGTTTTTAAGGGCATAACTTCAAAATTGAAGGCATCCATTTAGAACAGATACTCAGATGAATTTCTTTACCCAGAGGGTGATGAATCTGTGGAATTTATAGTTACAGATGGTTGTGGAGTCCAAGTCATTGGATGTATTTAAGTCAGAGATTGATGGGTTCTTGATTAGCCAGGGCATCAAAGGTGATGTGGAGAAAGCCAGGCAGAGGGGCTGAGTGGGACAATGGATCAGCTCATGATTGAATGGTGGGGCAGACTTGATGGGTGTGGTAAACCACTGTAGATATGTTTGGATGTGTTAGGACACACCCCTTACTTACTGCACCCAAGGATCCTCCCACAGACCCCTGAATAAAGGCGACTGGGCCACAGCTCCCTCCTCAATCCAGGACAGTGGACCAGCATGGACGTGCATACAGTCTGTGGCAATAAAAGTCTATCAGTTTCTCTACAACTTCTAGTCTTTGAAGTAATTAATGGTGTCTCAATTTTATTGACAACATGATAATGGAGCAGATTCTGAAGCCAGAAAAGCTGGAATATGACCCACAAATCGCCTGACGCATCCAACAGCTTCAAACTCTGGCTGTGTTGCTTTGAAGCATTCCTGCAGGCCTCCTCTACTATCATTTGATCGGATGATGACAGACTACAAGTACTGTAGTCCCAGGTGGGCCCCTGGTATGTTTGATGACTAGGGATGTCAAGTCGTAGACAGAGACGAAAGACATACTAAAACCCAGTACCGGAGGAAGGCAAATGAGGTCTATACTAGGCACCTCCTGGCTACCCAAAATTCAAGCACCAAGTACCTGTAGGCCCTGCGAGCTCTCAGACAGGCCTGCGGCTGCAAGGCTGTGATGGTCACGGTGAACACGGAGGGCTTGATCAGGGACGCTTACATCGCGGGCATTAGATCCAACTATATCCAGCAGGGACTGTTGAAGCAGGGTGAGCTCAATTTAGAGGGCAGTCGAACTAGCAAACATGGTAGAGATGGCTCTCCAAAATATGAACGTCTACCCAGCTGACACTGCGGCTGCCTCATGGTTAATGCGGACGCCTCCATCTTGGGATGTGGAGGGCTGCAGAAAACCGCCATGCCCTGCCAGCGACCCGACCATGACCGGTGTACTCTGCAAGCACCCAAAGTGCTACTTCTGTGGCTTGCACCCAAGAAAATGCTGCCTGGTGAAAGATGCAGTTTGCTCTGGTTATGGGAAGAAAGGGAATTACACCAATATGTGCAAATCCGAGTCACCCTCTAAACCCAGCGGCGCCACGTGCGGGCTGTAGGGGCCGCAATCTTGGATGCCGCCATCTTCTCAACCCAGCAACACCGCGTGCAGGCTACCATCTTGGAACCAAACAACCGAACACTCCACTGCATCTACAGAGCCTGACAGCGACGCAACACTGGCCTCCATCACGCTAGATCAAGGTAGCCCTCATCTACTCGCCAGATCAATGATGGACAAAGAGGTAAATGGTCACGTGACAAGCTGCCTGTTCAATAATGGGAGCACAGAGAGCTTCATCCACTCTGACACGGTGCAGCAGAAAGGCCAGTAAACCATAAAGTCTCTTTGGTCTCGAAGTCCCAAACGGCAGATGTCCACAGCTACTGCATAGTGACTCTGACTGTGGGGGGCAGAGTCCACAAAGGCCTTAAACTCCTCATGATGCAGCATCTTTGCATTGCCGTGCTGCTGGGGCTGGACTTTCAATGCCACCTCAAAAGTGTGTCGATGAAGAACGATGGGCCCCATCGTCTGTAACCAGCAGGTTTTAAACTGCCCACTTCACTTCAACCGTGGAAACCCTTCGGCAGCTCCTCCCATCATTTCCAGCCAGCAACCCTCAGATCGCCAACCACAAACAACCTGCAGCCTTTCTACCCTCAAGATCACTCCTCCACTGCTGTTCACTATCCTTACCCCAACTGTAAACTGTTGCAACCAAAAGTAAGCCATACAGTGCCGGATTCAGGGCCTTTATTAGGTTGGAGATGCAGCAGCTATTGAATGAGGGGATATTTGATGCAAGCACCAGCTCCTGGAGAGTCCAAGGGGTCGTGGTAAAGAATGGGGAGAAACACAGAATAGTTATTGACTACAGTCAGACCATTAATAGATATACACAGCTTGATGCGAATCCTCTTCCCCGCATATCTCACATGGTGAAGCAAATCGTTCAATACCATTTATTCTCCATATTGATTTAAAGTCAGCATGCCACCAGCTCCTTATCTGCCCGGAGAACCACTAATATACTGCCTTTGAGGCAAATGGCCACCTCTACCATTTCCTGAGGGCTCCCTTTGGTGTCACCAATGAGGTTTCGGTCTTCCAGCGGGAGATGGACCGAATGCTACACCATTATGAGCTGCAAAAAACATTCATGTATCTGCCTTGCCATCCTTGGCTGCATCATAGAGGACGGAGTCATTGGCCCTGATCCTGACCACATGTGCCTTTTTTTGGAACTCCCCCTTACACACAACCTCAAGGCTCTGAAAAGGTGCGTAGGCTTCCACTCCTTCTATGCCCACTGGGTCCCCAATTATGCGGACAAATTTTGCCCCCTCGTCAAATCTACCTCTTTTCCCCTGACGTCAGAGGCCCATGCGGCCTTCAGCTGCATTAAAACGGACATTGCCAAGGCTGCACTGCATGCTATGGACAAATCCACCCTGTTGAGAAGGAGGCCAAAGCCATTGTTGAGGCAGTACGGCACTGGAGACACTAGCTTGCCGGTAAACTATTTACCTTGCTGACTAACCAACGTGCAGTTGCTTTCATGTTCAATAATCAACAGCGAGGTAAAATCAATAACGACAAGATATTGAGGAGAATTGAACTTTCTACCTTCGATGATGATATCCTGTACTGACCTAGGAAACTAAATGAGCCTCCAGATGCCCTATCCCACAGAACATGTGCCAGCGCACAAACAGACCAATTACAAGCCGTCCACAGCCACCTTGGCCACCTGAGGGTCACCATGTTCTTCCACTTTATCAAAGCTCACAATCTGCCTTATTCTACCAAGGAGATCAGGACCATGACCAGAGACCACCAGGTCTGTGCGGAGTGTAAACCACACTTCTAACAACCAGAGAGAGCACATCTGATAAAGGCTACCCTTTGAATGCCTGACCATTGATTTCAAGGAACCCCTCCTCTGCAAGCAATGTGTATTTCCTCAACATCAATGATGAGTATTCACGTTTTCCATTCGCCAACGCCTGCTCGGACATGACCACTGCCACAGTCATCAGGCCCTTCGCAATCTCTTCACTCTGTTCGGGTACCCCTGCTATATCCATAGTGACTGAGGCCCTCTTTTATGAGAGACAGGCTACGTCAGTACCTGCTAGCCAGAGGCATAACTACGAGCAGGAGCACCAGTTACAACCCCTGAGGGAACAGGCAGGTGGAAAGGGAGAACGCTACTGTATGGAAGGCCACCTTCTTAGACTTCCAGTCTCCCACTGGCAAGATGTCCTCCCTACTCTACTTAATCAGATCTCTCCTATGTACAGCCACCAATGCCACTCCACATGAAAGGATGTTTTCCTTCCCCAGGAAGTCCACTTCAGAAACCATATTGCTGTCCTGGCTGACATCCCCTGAGCCGGTCCTACTCCGGAAGGATGCGAGGAGCCATGCCCAACCCACTGGTTGAAAGGGTCCATCTCCTCCATGCCAACCCCCAATACACCAACACTGCATACCCAGATGGGTGCAAGGACATGGTCTCTGTTCGGGATCTGGCACCCTCAGACCACTACCCATGATGCACTAGGGCCATGGCATGTTACCCCAACCCCAGTGAATGACATGTCAGATCCATTGCCACATCTCCACCAAGCCGATGCCAATGGCAGCAGACAGGTGTTCCAGACCAGCCAAGGTTCAACACCTGCACCACAGCTGGTACTACAACGATTGCAGCGGCAGATCAGACCACCTGAAAGATTTAACTTAAGAGCATTTAATTCACCTCATCACACCGGACTCTTTCTAAAACAAGGGGTGAATGTTGTAAACCACTGTATATATGTTTGGCTGTGTTAGGACACGCCCCTTGCTGATCTCACCTGAGGCTCCTCCCACAGACCCCTGAATAAAGGCGACTGTGGCTCCCAGCTCAGTCCAGGACATTCAACCAGCATGGACGTGCCTCCAGTCTGTTGTCAATAAAAGCCTACCAGTTTCTCTACAGCTTCCAATCTTTGAAGTAATTGATGGTGCATCAATGGGATGAATAGCATATTTCTAGAGAGGAGTCACGTGATAGAGTAGTGGCCGGTCGGGGAACTCCAGCCCTCTCCAGAAAAGTTTAAAAAAAAACAGAGAAAACGCAAAGGCACAAACACGAAAATTAAAATAAAGTGAAAGTAAAGGTGGGAAGAAAATGGCAACGAAGAAAGAAAAGCCGAAAGCAACGGGAAGAAGAGAAGAAGAAGACATCGGAAGAAGAAGGTGAAGGCCTTACCTGTCCGAGGAGGCCCGCTGTGGAGAGAGAAGCCCGCTCCCTCAGGTCAGTCGAAGTCCCAAGCTCGGGACTACAAAAATGGTTCGTGGAGCCAGGCAAAAGTGCGCAACCGCGCAAGACAAAAAAAAACACTGATGGGAGGGGGGACCAGCTGAGGAGTTGATCCCCACAGCTGAGAGTGACAGCCACAGCACAACAACAAGAAGAGAACATAGAAAACAATGAGAACAAGAAAGAAGTGAGTAAAAAGAAATCAAAGAAACAGCAGATGACCAACCCAGAGGAAGAAGAAGAAGAACACAGAGAAATGGAAGATGAAGGGAAGGGCAAGACAATGGATTTTTTTTTTTAAAGAATATATGGAATCAATAAAAGAATGACAATCACAAGAATTTAGTGAAATAAAAAGAATTAAAAGTACCGAAGAAAAAATGAATAGATTAGAGATGGCCATGACAGATATAGGAAAAAGAATGGACAAGGTGGAAGAACGAGAAACAGCCATAGAAATGGAAGTAGATGACTTAAAAGAGAAATTAGAAGAATCTAATAAAAAAGTTAAAGAGACACAAGAGCTGTTAGCTCAGAAGATGGATATAATGGAAAACTATAATAGAAGAAATAATATAAAGATAGTGGGCTGTAAGGAAGATGAAGAAGGCAAGAATATGAGAGAATTTATAAAAGATTGGATCCCCAGGGTCCTAGGAAGACCAGAATTACAGGAAGAAATGGAAATAGAAAGGGCACACAGAACATTAGCCCATAAACCACAACTACAACAAAAACCAAGATCCATTTTAGTAAAATTCCTAAGATATACAACAAGAGAAAATATATTGGAGAAAGCAATGAAGAAAATAAGGGAAGACAAAAAGCCACTGGAATACAAAGGTCAAAATTTTTTTTTCTATCCAGATATAAGTTTTGAACTCCTGAAGAAGAGGAAGGAGTTTAATATAGCAAAAGCGATCCTATGGAAAAAAAGATCTAAATTTATGCTAAAGTACCCAGCGGTACTTAAAATGGTTATTCCAGGGCAGCAAAACAGCCTATTCTCGGATCCGGAGGAAGCACGAAAATTTGCAGAACAACTACAAAACAGACAGAGAAATGAAGACATGTAACAAGAGCAAAAATGACCACGAACTATATGTATGTGTGTATGTATATATGTGTGTACATGTGTGTATGTGTATTTAAAAGAAAAGATATAGAGTATAGATAAGAATTAATAAGGGAAAGAAAGGGAAGAGAGGAAGTAAGGAGGGAATTAAGAGAGTGACCTCTGTTGTATATGAAAATTAAAATCTTTTCTGGGGGGGGGGCTGGGTGGGGAGGAGTTACGGTCACTGCGAAATCAGTTGACGTTTGCGAGTGAATTCGCAAACCCAAATGGAGAGGGGAGATGTCGTTGCCCGACAAGGGATAAAGGGCAACTCAGGAGGGGGAGGGGAGAATGGGGTTAAAGAAATTTTAGATAGCAGAATAAGGTTTGATGTTTTAGAAATGTTGTCTTATAAAGTGTTCAAAACAAGAAAGCAGAAATGGATAAGAAGGAAAGGTGATGATGAGGAAACGGAAAGGAAAGATAAACAAAGTATGAAATGGCTATGTTGAACTATATGACTTTAAATATTAACGGAATACATAACCAAATCAAAAGGAAGAAACTGCTAAATTTACTGAAAAAATAAAAAAATTGATATAGCATTCGTGCAAGAAACACACTAAACTGAAGTGGAGCACAAGAAATTAAAGAGAGATTGGATAGGACATGTAACAGCAGCGTCATATAATTCAAAAGCTAGAGGAGTCGCTATATTAATCAGTAAAAATGTACCAATTAAAATAGAAGAGGAAATAATAGATCCATCAGGGAGATATGTAATGATAAAATGTCAGATATATTCGGAGTTTTGGAATCTACTCAATGTATATTCACCTAACGAAGAAGATCAAAAGTTTATGCAAGATATTTTTTGAAGATAGCAGATACGCAAGGGAACATATTAATAGGAGGGGATTTCAACCTTAATTTGGATTCAAATATGGACAAAACTGGGAAAAAAATTAACAGAAAGAACAAAGTAACCAAATTTATAATTAAATCGATGCAAGAAATGCAACTTTTGGATATATGGAGGAAACAACACCCAAAGGAAAAGGAATATTCATATTATTCGGGTAGACATAAAACAAACTCAAGAATAGACCTATTACTGTTATCAGCTCACATGCAAGACAGAGTTAGGAAAACAGAATATAAAGCTAGAATATTATCGGACCACTCACCCCTGATATTGACAATAGAGTTAGAGGACATCCCTCCAAGAATGTATAGATGGAGATTAAACTCCATGCTTCTTAAAAGGCAGCATTTTAGAGAATTAATTGAACGACAAATTAAAATTTACTTTGAAATAAATATGGAATCAGTGAAAGATAAGTTTATACTATGGGACGCAATGAAAGCGTTCATCAAAGGACAAATAATAAGTTATGTAACCAAGATGAAGAAGGACTATAATCAGGAAACAGAGCAGTTGGAAACGGAAATAGTAAATATAGAAAAAGAAGAGAATTGGCAGATAAAAAAATAAAATATGAAACACTACAAACATATAAGGTGGAGAAGAACTTAATGAAGACAAAACAGAAATATTATGAACTAGGGGAAAAAACGCACAAAATTCTAGCATGGCAGCTTAAGACAGAACAAACTAAGAGAATGGCATTGGCATCAAGGAAAAAAGATAAACAAATCACATATAATCCAATGGAGATTAATGAAAACTTCAGATAATTGTACGAACAATTATACCAAACTGAAAACGATGGGAAAGAAGACAAAATAGATGAATTTTTAACTAAAATTGATCTACCGAAATTACAAATAGAGGAACAAAATAAATTAACAGAACCATTTGAAATACTAGAGATACAAGAGATAATAAAAAAACTACCAAATAATAAAACACCAGGAGAGGATGGATTCCCAATAGAATTCTATAAAACATTTAAAGATTTATTAATTCCTCCCCTCCTGGAAGTTATCAACCAGACTGATAAAACACAAAGCTTACAAGACTCATGTAAAACAGCAATAATTACAGTAAAGCAAGGGAAAGATCCACTCGCACCAGCGTCATATAGAACAATATCATTACTTAACACAGATTATAAGATAATAGCTAAACTATTAGCAAACAGATTAGCAGAGTATGTACCGAAAATGGTAAATCTAGACCAAACTGGATTTATTAAAAAAAGACGCACAACAGACAATATTTGTAAATTTATTAACTTAATTCATGCAGTAGCGCCAACAGTAGCAGTTGCTTTAGACGCAGAGAAGGCCTTTGACAGAGTATAATGGAATTATTTGTTCAAAGTATTGCAAAAATTCAGTTTACCGGAGAAGTATATTAATTGGATTAAAGCATTATATAAGGGTCCGTTAGTGAAAGTGACAGTAAATGGACATGTATCAAAGCAATTTAACTTAAGCAGGTCAACACGGCAGGGATGCCCACTATCACCTTTATTGTTTGCGTTAGCTATAGAACCACTAGCAGAATTGATAAGAACAGAAAATAATATAAAAGGAATAAAAATAAAAGACAAGGAATATAAAATCAGTTTATTTGCGGATGATGTTATAGTGTACTTAACAGAACCAGAACTATCAATAAAAGAATTATATAAGAAATTGAAGGAATATGGAGAAGTGTCGGGTTACAAGATAAACGCAAATAATAGTGAAGCAATGCCTATGAATAATGCGGATTTCTCAAAATTTAAGAAGGAATCACCATTTAGATGGCAAACGCAAGCAATAAGATACCTAGGTGTAGAAATAAACAAAAATCTCGGCCAACTATATAAACTCAATTATTATCCACTAATGAAAAAATTACAGGACGATTTAGAGCATTGGAAAGATTTACCACTAACACTATTAGGAAGGATAAACTGTATTAAAATGAACATTTTTCCAAGGATATTATACTTATTTCAGGCATTGCCAATACAACTGACAGAGAAATTCTTCAAGGAGTTAAAGAAAATAATAAGGAAATTTTTATGGAGAGGGCGGAAACCGAGGATAGCACTAGATAAATTAACAGAATGGTTTAAACAAGGAGGCTTACAACTGCCAAACTTTAAAAATTATTATAGAGCCGCACAATTAAGATACCTATCAGATTTTTATCAAACAAGGGAAAAGCCAGATTGGACTAGATTAGAATTAGATAAAATAGGGGAAAAGATACCTGAACACATATTATATAAATGGGATGAAAAATTGGTACAACATAGAAGTTCTCCAGTATTACATCATCTCCTCAATATTTGGAAGAAGATTCATGTAGAAAGAAATAAAACAAATTATCAATTACCAAAACTAATATTGACGCAAAACAAGTTACTCCCTTTTACAATAGATAACCTTTCCTTTAGAGAATGGGAAAAAAAAGGGATTAAAAGAATAGAAAATTGTTTTTCAGGAAATAGATTCTTATCCTTTGAACAAATGAAAGATAAGTACAATGAAGTCAAAACAGAAATATTATGAACTAGGGGAAAAAACGCACAAAATTCTAGCGTGGCAGCTTAAGACAGAACAAACTAAGAGAATGGTATTAGCATTAAGGAAAAAAGACAAGCAAATCACATATAATCCAACGGAGATTAATGAAAACTTTAGAGAATTCTACGAACAATTATATCAAACTGAAAACGAAGGGAAAGAAGACAAAATAGATGAATTTTTAACTAAAATGGAACTACCAAAATTACAAATAGAGGAACAAAATAAATTACCAGAACCATTTGAAATAGTAGAAATACAAGAGATAATAAAAAAACTACCAAATAATAAAACACCAGGAGAGGATGGATTCCCAATAGAATTCTATAAAACATTTAAAGATTTATTAATTCCTCCCCTCCTGGAAGTAATCAACCAGATTGATAAAACACAAAGCTTACCAGATTCATGCAAAACAGCAATAATTACAGTAATACCAAAGACAGGGAAAGATCCACTCGCACCAGCGTCATATAGACCAATATCTTTACTTAACACAGATTATAAGATAATAGCTAAACTGTTAGCAAACAGGTTAACCGACTATGTACCAAAAATAGTAAATCTAGACCAAACTGGATTTATTAAAAAAAGACGAACAACAGACAATATTTGTAAATTTATTAACTTAATTCATGCAGTAGAAGGAAATAAAGCTCCAACAGTAGCGGTTGCTTTAGACGCAGAGAAGGCCTTTGACAGAGTAGAATGGAATTATTTATTCAAAGTACTACAAAAATTCAGCTAAACCAGATAAATATATTAATTGGATTAAAGCATTATATAAGGGGCCATTGGCGAAAGTGACAGTAAATGGATATATATCAAAACAATTTAACTTAAGCAGATCAACAAGGCAGGGATGCCCACTATCACCCTTATTGTTCGCGTTAGCCATAGAACCACTAGCAGAACTGATAAGAACAGAAAATAAAATAAAAGGGATAAAAAAAAGACAAGGAATATAAAATCAGTTTATTTGCAGATGACATTATAGTACACTTAACAGAACCAGAAACAACAATAAAAGAATTACATAAGAAATTGAAGGAATATGGAGAAATGTCAGGATACAAGATTAACACATAAAAGTGAAGCAATACCAATGAATAATGCGGATTTCTCAAAATTTAAGAAAGAATCACCATTCAGATGGCAAATGCAAGCAATGCGATACCTAGGTATACAAATAAATAAAAACCTCGGCCATCTATATAAACTCAATTATTATCCACTAATGAAAAAATTACAGGACGACTTAGAGCATTGGAAAGACTTACCACTAACACTAATAGGAAGGATAAACTGTATTAAAATGAACATTTTCCCAAGGATACAATACCTATTTCAGGCATTGCCAATACACTTGACAGAGAAATTCTTCAAGGAGTTAAAGAAAATAATAAGGAAATTTTTATGGAAAGGGGAAACCGAGGATAGCACTAGATAAATTAACAGAATGGTATAAACAAGGAGGCTTACAACTGCCAAACTTTAAAAATTATTATAGAGCCGCACAATTAAGATACCTATCAGATTTTTATCAAACAAGGGAAAAGCCAGATTGGACTAGATTAGAACTAGATAAAATAGGGGAGAAGATACCTGAACATATATTATATAAATGGGATCAAAAATTGGTACAACGCAGGAATTCTCCAGTATTACATCATCTGCTCAATATTTGGAAGAAGATTCATGTAGAAAGGAATAAAACAAATTACCAATTACCAAAACTAATACTGACGCAAAATCAGCTAATCCCTTTTACAATATATAACCTTTCCTTTAGAGAATGTGAGAAAAAAGGGATCAAAAGAATAGAAAATTGCTTTTCGGGAAATAAATTATTATCCTTTGAACAAATGAAGGATAAATATAATATAACTCACGATACAGTGTTGGCATACTACCAACTGAAATCCTACTTGAAGGACAAATTGGGAAGCAGTCTGAGGTTACCAGAGGAAAGTAATTTTGAATATGTGATTACAGATACGATGATAATCAAAAAATTTATAACAAACATGTATATTAAACTACAAGAAAAGGAGAATGAGGAAACAAATGGTAAAACTAAACAAAAATGGGAACAAGATCTAAACATAAAGAAGGAAACATGGGAGAAGTTATGCTCAGGAACTATGAGAAATACAATAAATACGAGGTTACGTATGATACAATATAACTGGATACACAGGCTATACATTACATCTCAAAAGTTAAATAAATGGGACCCAACAGTATCTGACAGATGTTTTCGCTGTAAAAAGGAAATGGGAACAATTCATGCAATTTGGACATGTGAGAAAATGAAAAAATTTTGGGAAGATCTAAACCAGATATTAAATAAAATCACAAAAAGCAATATCCCAAAAAACCCAGAGATCTTCCTCCTAAGTAACATAAAAAACAAAGAATTTGGACTTGATTTGGATGGTGCACAAAAAAGATTTATTAGGATAGCCCTAGCTGTAGCAAAAAAATATATTATGTCAGCCTGGAAATTAGAAGATAACTTGAGAATACAACAATGGTATATAGAAATGAATAAATGTATTCCATTAGAAAAAATAACATATAATTTAAGAAATAATATTACAATATTTGAACAAATATGGGAGCCATACATGAAACATAATAGAGAAAACCTACCGGGGACATCTACCACCTAAAATGACAGAAGGAGAAGGAAATGAAAAGAATTGACTCAGTGGATTTTCTTGTTTATTTTTATTGAGTGACAACATTGTTTGACGGGTTTAATGTATCTTAGATTCTGAACTTTAAATGAATGGGAGGGGAGGTAGGGAGGGTGGGAGGGGAGGGGGGGAGAAAACGACACTGTATATATTTGAAAAGGAAAATGTATTTATCTTGATCAATGTGGTTTATAGTGTGAAAAATAAAAAAATTTAAAAAAAATAGCATATTTCTACTCCTACATCTTATGGCCTTATCCTTTCACAGCATAGCCTTTTATCAGTTGTGGATTGAAACTAAAAGGGTTAAGCAATCACTCCTCCAAAATTTGCTGACAACTTATGAGGGAAGCGATGATGGCGGTTAGAAAAGCCAAGTTTCCACAATGCACCACTCAGTATCCTGTCCAGGAGAGGAGCTTGCCAGGCAACATATTTCAAGAGAGGCCTGATCATTTGCTCCATGAGGTCAGTTGATGTCTCCCAGTATCATTTAGATCTTTTGAATTAAAGCAGTTGTTTTGCTTTGTTGCTTTTCCTGTTTTCAATAATCATCCGGGGCTTTTACGCTGCAGTGTTTCCTGGTGACTGCTTTGTCAACTGAAACTAACCATTCAAGCTCCAAGGTTCCTCGCTTTTTTTTAAAAAAGAAACAGAATGTTTGGAATTATTCCGAAATTTTTTTTAAGCATAGTTCCCTCTGGTGTGTCCCGATGTTGCCATTTTTACACAGAATTTGACAGAGGGGGTACGTCATATTTATTAGGCCTGTATCTTACGAGTGCCTGCGGTCAATTTAGACAGCAACCACTCTGCAAAAATGTGTAGGGGTCCCTGTGGAAAAATGTCAGCAGGTGGGTAAAAGTGCCTAACATGACAAAGCAGTAAATTAGCTCAGACTGCCCTTTGCTCAGCAACGTTCAACACTGGTTGCATCATCACCAGTTGTTACAAAGCACAATATAACCATTAAATTACTTACGTCAGATAAATAGAATGACTTTGGATGATGGAAGCTGAAGACACTGACTCGCCTGACTGGAGAAAATGTTAAGCAGGTATCTTATTTCCTCCCTCAACATCTCTGACCCCAAGGAGCGACAAGTTTAGCATCATTCGTGTGGTGCAGGACCACATCAGATCACAAGTTTGAGGTAATTGCTTCCGAAACATGGAGCGTTGGGTCACTAACAATTGATGGCAGAAGAAGGGCTGTGCTGGTGAAAAGGACAATATTTCCTGCTCCAGACTTCCAGATGTTAAGGGCCCATTTCTGTTTCACAATATCCAAGCAAAATCTGCTGGAACTTTGAGACTTTAAAAAGAGGCTCAAAGATTAAATGAATGCAGAAGCTGTACAAAACACTCTGGGGCATTAAAAAAAAAAGGCTGCTAAAAATACACCAGGTCTTATATTAATTGAAGGAAATGTATATCCAAATCACAGACCTTTTAAATCATAGAATAGTACAGCACAGTACAGGCTCTTTGGCCCACAATATTGTGCCAACCTTTAGACCCTGCCTCCCACATAACCCTCCACTTTAAATTCATCTATATGGTTGTCAAGTAGTTCCTGTTTGATTAAAATTGGCTGCCAGCAGGGGACTGACACACAGAATATGCAAGATCTGTAATGGAGGCTTGCAACCTCATAGCATACCTCATGGTGCTGTTTACATCAACTTTACAGTAAAGAACCATTTCCTTTATCCATGTGTTGTCTAAGAACTCACACATACGAATACAAGATTAAACATGGTGTCAGAAGTGGAATGAAGGAAATTAGAAGGAAGTATTTTAAAAGGTAAAATCTAAATTGAAGATAAGCTAACACAGTAAAAAAATGGAAGGATTACATCCACCAGAAAAATTTCAGCTGACAGGTAATGTCAAATGGCTGAAAATTGGAACAGATTTAAACAGAATTTTGGATTGTATTTAGAAACATTCAGAGCTGATGAGAAAGTAATAAAGTGAAAGTGTCAGTTTTTTTTTTAAAACATGTCGTGGGTGATGAAGCCCTGGACGTGTATAATAACTTCATATTTGCTGCTGAAGGAGACAAAATGAAACTGGAAAATAAAATGGAAAGTTTGAGGCATACTGCATACCTAAACATAACGTGATGTTTGAAAGGCACAGATTTTTCACATGTATACAGAAAAAAGAAAGTATTGATCAGTATGTAACTGAATTGAGATACAAAAGCAAAATGTTTGAATTTGGTGGACTGACCGACTCGTTGATAAAAGACAGAAATGTGTCTGGTATTCCAGATAATAGTCTAAGGGAAAGACTGCTAAAAGAGCAAAATCTAGACCTGGAAAAAGCCATAGCACTCTGTAGGGCTACAGAAACTGTAAAGGTGCAGCCAAAAGAACTGTTCAGTGAAACTAGCTACAATGTGGATGAATGGACATAAACCATTTAACAAGAAGCACGCCAAATTTGAAAGAGTGGCGTGGCCAGTGAATAAAAATGAAATAATGTGCATTTCAAACATCACGTTATGTTTAGGTATGCAGTATGCCTCAAACTTTCCATTATATTTTCCAGTTTCATTTTGTCTCCTTCAGCAGCAAACATGTTGTCGATGCAGTACACAAAAAAGTGTCCAGCATATGGTAAAACATGCAACATGTGCAACAAAGGCAACCATTATGCCCGTTGCTCTAGGAATCAAGTGCAACAAAGCAAAGTTCAAGCAGTAGATGAAAGGGAGATAGAGGAATTCTATGTAGATGTTGTGACTGAAAACAAGAAAGAAAACAGAGCCTGGATATTGAGATTAAAAGTGAATGACATATACATTTCAGTTAAATTGGATACTGGAGCACAAATTAATGTAATATCGGAGATTGATTTTAAGAAGATTAGACCCAGACCAAAGATGTATGGAACAAAAGTGAAGGTGACAGGATATTCAGGTACTGATATACCAGTGCAAGGAGAATGCATGGTCAAAGTGAAACACAAGGACAAAGAGCACATGCTAGCATTCATTGTGGTACCAAAGGATGTACAGGCCATACTAGGTTTAACAGCCTGTGAGAAACTGAACCTGGTAAAAAGAGTCCTCATTGTGGAAAGTGAAGGAGAGACAGTCTATGATGAACTCATGAAAGAGTACAATTACATATTTCAGGATCTAGGCTCCCTTCCAGGAGAACACATGATCAGAGTGGATAAACATGTACCACTGATAATACATCTATGCAAAAAAGTTCCATTTGGCTTCAAAAGCAACTAAAGGCAGAGTTGGACAGGATGGAAAACCTGAACATGATTCAGAAGATAGATGAGCCAATAGGTGGGTGAATTCACTCGTTGTTGTGGACAAAAATGGAAAGGTTAGAATTTGCCTGGATCCAAGAGATCTAAACAGAGCAATAAAGAGAGAACATTTAAAGCTTCCGACGCGTGAAGAAATCATGTCACAGTTTGCAAATGCAAAGTTTTTCAACAAATTAGATGCATCAGTTAAAATTGGATGAAGCAAGTTCAAGATTTGTGCATGTTCAGTAGTCCGTTTGGCAGATACAGATTCCTAAGGTGACCATTCTGAATTGCCTCAGTTCCTGAAGTGTATCATAAAACTATCCATATGGTCTATGAGCACCTGGACAGAGTTGATACCTCAATGGATGACATCATAGTCTGGGGAACCGTGAGAATGGAGCATGATGAAAGACTAAGGAGAGTGCTAGAAGCAACAAGGAAAGCAAACCTGAAGCTGAATAGAAAGAAATGCCAGCTCGAGGTGACAGAACTAACTTTGTAGGAGATATTGGCAATGGGGGCATCAGACCAGATCCCAGAAAGGTGTCCGCTATCGGTAACATGCCAAGGCCACATGCAAAAAGGACGTACAGAGGTTTAATGGAATGGTCAACTATATGGGTAAATTCATATCCAACCTCTCAGATAAGATGGCTCCATTGAGAAGACTAACAGAAAAGAGCATTGAATGGGAGTACAATCATGAACATGAAAAGTCATGGAGTGTACTAAAGAAACTGCTCACAGAGGAATCAGTTCTGAGGGTTTACGACCCAGCGAGACCCATCAAGATTTCTTGAATTTACACACACATTGCATACACGTGCACTTAAAATTAGAAGGGGGATAATTTGGGTTAGTTAAATATAGAGTTAAGTTCATGTTTGATTCTATTTTCATGTTTGAAGTTGATTAAAAATAACGTTTTAAAAACCACTTGTCTTGGTGAATGTCAGTTGCTGCTGGGTTTTGGGGTCCTTGGGCTCGTAACAATATCAACATGCTCTAGAATGATAAACACATCCATATTGTCCTCACCATCACAAAGTCCCTCTCCTTGGTGAATACTGAAGAGAAGTAGTCAGTAAGGACCTCACTCACTTCCACGGCCTCCAGGCACATCTTCTCACCTTTATCTCTAATTTGTCCTAACTTCACTCCTATTATCCTTCTGTTCTTCACACAAGTGAAAAATGCCTCGGTGCTTTCCTGAACCCTACTCACCAAGGTCATCTCATGTCCTCAGCTCTCCTTAGCCGCCTTTTAAGCTCCTTTCTTACGACCCAGTATTCCTCGAGACCTATGTGATGCTTGCTGCCTAAACTTCATGGATGCTGCCTTTTACCACCTGATTAGATTTTCCACCTCTCTTATCAACCATGGTGCCTTCACCGTATCATTCTTTCTCTGCCTCACCAGGACAAATTTATCCCCAACACCCTGCAAGAGATCCCTAAACATCAACCACATCTCTATAATGCATTTCTCTACAAAAATGACATCTCAATTCACATCTGCAAGTTCTCTAGCCCCATAATTTTCCATTCCCCAATTAAATAATTTCCAATCCTCCCTGACTCTATCCTTGCCCATGACAATGTTAAAGGCCAGAGAGCAGTGGATACCGTCCCTCAAATGTTCACCCACGGAGAGATGTGACCGGACCCAGTTCATTACCTAATGCAAGATCTAATTATGGCATTTCCCCCTAATCAGCCTGACAACATACTGTGACATTTATCTGTCCTGGGCACACTTAAACTTTGCCCCATCTAAACTTTTGGTACTAAGCATGTGCCAGTCAATATTAAGGAAGTTGGTCACCCATGTTGAGGTCACCAAAAATCACCCTGTTATTTTTGCACCTTTCCAAAATCTGCCTCCTAATCCACTCCTCTGTATACCTGCTGCTACCAGGGGCATATAGAATAGTCCCAATAGAGTAACTGCTCCCTTCCTCAATAGAGGATCCTGCTACATTACCCACCCTGTAGCTGTAAGAGTATCCCTGACAAGTAATGCCACCCCTCCTCCCTTTCTCACACCCCCCCCTCCATCTCTATCCCTTTTAAAGCACTGAAATCCAGGAATATTCAGATTCCATTTGTCCTGGTGCTAGCCAAGTCTCTGTAATGGCCACTACATCATAATTCCATATATGTATCCAGCCTCTCAGTTCATCACCCTTATTCTTAGCCTTTCTACCTTACTAATTTTATACCCTATATTCTGCTTCTCCTTCTTCAAAACCTCTCTAAATGATAAATCTTACTTTACTCCATGCACTTCTTCCACTAACCTATCACTTCAGGTCCCCTGCAAACTAGTTTAAACCCTCCTGAACTACACTAGCAAACCTGCCTGCAAGAATATTGCTCCCCCTTGAGTTCAGATGTACAGGACCCACCTTCCCCAGAAGAAATCCCAGTGATCCAAAAATCTAAAACCCTTACTCTTGCATTCATCTGCCACCTCCTCCAATTCTTACCATCACTATCATGTATCGCTGGCAGTGATCCTGAGAATGCTACCCTTGAAATCCTGTTCTTCAGCCTTCCGCCAATCTCCCTAAACTCACTCTTCAGGATCTCATCCCTCTTCCTACACTATGTCATTTGTACCAACATGTACGACGACTTCTGGCTGCTTTCGCCCTCACACCAGAATGCCCTAGACCAGATCAGAGATCTCGATCCTGGCACCCAGGATCCTCTCTTACCCAAGCCGTAACCTCTTCATAGTGGCACTTTCTAATCAGGGCCCACAGTTCAAGGACATAATTGTCCAGCGAATCATCTGGATCTTGCTGACGTTGAGAGACCTGGTGTCTCGCCAGCACGTTGTAGCAGGCCTTCAAGCCTTCCATAGCCAACTCGTAAGTGGCACAGTCCCTGATGACAGTGAACCCCATGGAGCTGACTCAAGAGGGAAGTGCAGATCTCCGGAGTCTATCGGAGTTGAAGACGTCTTGTGTGGCCGTCAGGTAGGACTGTGTAGTGAACTGGCACAATGCTCCAAGGACTGGCTCCTCCCCTGACACCACCCCCACATATCTCGATATAAACCCTGGACCCCTGCCAAAACCCCAGTTCAGTCCATAGACAACTCTTGCAGAATAAAAGTGTGTTGTACTCTCTCTGGTTTTGAGAGCTCGCAAATGCGCTACAATTTTATTCAATAAAGAATGAATATGATAGTACGGATTCTATCACCGACGTATATATGTGTATATTGTAGTAGAGGATGGCTAAGATTGGCTGAGAGCATAGCCACACCTACTTGCTGGTCTTAAAGGGTTGCTCCTAGCCAGTCCCAGATCATTCTGGACTGGTCAACCTACATGTGATATGCTCCAGTCTTTTGCTTAATAAAAGCCTTGGTGTAGCTCAACAAGTCTTTGATTCTTTCGACATGCACTACACATGTGTACCACTCTTGTTGAATAAAAGCGTGTTGTACTTTCTCTGGTTTTGAGTGCTCTCAGTCGTGCTACAATTTTATTCAATAAAAAACAGGATAGAAGCGCTGTTGAAGCCTGCGATGCTCCTCATCGACCCTCTGTCCCCAGAAGAGTTCACGTACTGGCTGGAGTGCTTCCAAATGTATGTGTCAGCCATGCAAGAGGTCTACTCAATGGATGAGTTCAAGAGGATGGTGCTCCTCTCTCGCGTTGGACCTAAAGGACTCCTGATCATCAAGGAACGTTCAACTACGCAGCGGCTGTTGAGATGCTGAAGGCCAGCTAATATGAGGCCCCGAAACTTCATCCTAGTGATATATCAACTCTCACAACAGAAGCAGCAGCTTGGTGAGTCCATTGAGGACTATGTCCTCATCCTACGAGCACTTGCAAGGAACAGTGGGCATGAGGATGGCATGGCCCGAGAACAAGAGGATGATCAGATCCGGGACACTCTAGTCACTGGGGTGCAGTCCAAATACATTCGGCAGCGGATGCTGGAGAAAGGCAGTGCAGCGCTGTCTGACAACGTACTACTGGCCAAGTCACTGGAGATGGCCCAACTGGGGGCTGACAATTTGCAAGGCGGCAGCACACTTCATGAGGGCCTGGGTCCCGGAGCAACGTCACACGCTGCATTGGCTCTAACGGCGGCACCCTCAGGCGCTAAGGGACGCTTCTTCTGTGGGCAGCAACAGCACCCAAGAACTCAATGTCCAGCTGAAGACTCCATCTGCTCTTGTTGTGGTAAGGGGCACTGGGTGAAGGTCTGCAGGGCAAGGGGGAACACTGAGAGGTTCAATGCATGCATGACCCCTGACAGGCTGACTGAGGTGAGCCCAAAACCGAAACCCCCAGCCAGTGTTGTACGCCATAGCCTTCCTGCAGGGCCACATGGTGAGAGCAACGATGAGGGAAAACCCGGCAGCCATCCTGCCATGTTTCAAAACCGGTGCCATCTTCATCTGATGAGGAGGGAGCACAGCCATCTTGCTGCACCATGTGGTCTCTGCTATCTTGCCGGCATTCAAATTCTATGCCATCTACCACGGTGGAAGGAGGAGGAGGGCGGCCATCTTGCTGTGCCTCATGGCCCCCACCACCTTGTCTGTATGAAGATCCAAACAAGGGGAGTAACTCCAGCGAGGGGAATGACTCTGGAGTCTTGCCAGTGATGGTGTTGGACCAGGAGATACCACACCAACTGAATAATTCCAAAACAAAGGTGTGGGTTAACAGGCATAAACTGAAATGCTTCATTGACTCTGGCTCAACTGAGAGTTTCATAGACGTAAAGACAGTCCAAAATCTCAATCTCAAAGTGTATCCTGCTAATTATCGTATTTATTTAGCATCCCATACGCATTCAAGAACATTGTATGGTTCATTTATCATTACAGGAGGGGAAATTCTATAAGTTCAAACTGTATGTAATTAAGAATTTATTTCCTTCGGTTTTGCTGGGTCTTGACTTCTTGTGTCACTTTAAAAATGTGACCCTGGAGTATTCTGGCCCTCTTCCTCCCATTACAGTTCTGAACGGACGGCCCCAAAATTCTGATGCCTCTTGTTGTCTCTCCACACTGAATATAGATCCACCTCCTCTGTTCCCGAATCTGAGTACTGATTGCAGACCAATTGCAACAAAAAGCAGGCACTACAGCGCAGTGGACTGGGCATTCATCAAGGCTGAGACACAGCAATTGCATGATGAGAACATTGTTGAGCACAGTACCAGCCCATGGAGAGCTCAGGTGGTCGTGGTAAAGGGGGAAGTCCAGGCTAGTAATTGACTATATCCAAACTATTCATCGCTTCACACTCCTGGACGCATACCCCCTCCCTCATATTTCAGACATGGTGAACAAAGTTGCACAGTACAAGGTCTATTCAACCATCGACTTTAAAGCCAGAAAGTTTCCAATCTGTTCCGAGGACCGTGCCTACATTGCTTTTGAAGCTAATGGGATACTATCAGTTCTGGAGGGTTCCATTTGGTATCACAAATGGGGTCTCAATCTTCCAGAGACAAATTGACTGAATGGGTGGATGAAATTAAGTTGAAGGCCGCCTTCCCATACCTCGACAACATTACCATTTGTGGCCACTCTCTGGAGGACCATGATGCAGACCTCCACAACTTTCTCCATTTAGCTAAAGCTCAGAACCTCACAACACCAGTAAGTGTGTGTTCAGGGCTAGATACCTAGCCATCTTGGGCTGCGTGGTGGAGAATGGCATCATTGGACCCGACCCCAAAAGGATGCAATCCCTGTTGGAACTCCCAAGAGGTGCCTGGGCTTCTTCTCATATTACGCCCACTAGGTACCTCAATATGCAGACAAGGTTCGTCCCCTCTTAAAAACTACCTCCTTCCCACTGACAGCCAAAGCTCAAACAGCTTTTAACTACATCAAAAGCCACATTGTAAAGGCCACCATGCATGTGGTGGGTGGAAGTGTACCTTTCTAGGTGGAAAGTGACGTTTCAGACTTAGCCTTGTCTGCAACCTTTAATCAGGCAGGTAAGCTGGTTGCATTTTTTTCCAGGACCAAACAAGGCCACGAGCTTTGGAATCCATCAGTGGAGAAAGAGACACAAGCCATTGTGGAGGCCATCAGGCATTGAAGGCACTACCTGGTGGGTAGGAAATTCACCCTCCTCACAGGCCAGCGATCGATGGCTTTCATGTTCAACAACTCAAAACAAGGCAAGATTAAAAATGACAAAATTGCGAAGTGGAGGATCGAATTCTCCACCGACAACATTCTACTGATCTGGTTCCCTCAATGAGCCTCCAGGTGTCCTATCCAAATGAAGCTGTACTGCAGTCATTGCACAATGATCTCTGCCATCTAAGCATCACTCGCATGGCTCATTTTGTCAAGGCACGCAATTTACCCAACTCAATTGAGGATGTCAGGGAAATAACCAGATCATGCCAGGTCTGCGCAAATTCAAGGTGCATCTCTACCGTCCCAGAAAGGCGCACCTGATAAAAGCATCCAGACCTTTTGAACAGCTCAGTGTTAATTTCAAGGGACCCTTCCCCTTCACAATGGGAATGTGTACTTTCTCACTGTCATTGACAAGTACTCTTGTTTCCCGTTCGTCATTCCCTGCCCTGAAACATCATGCCATCCGACACTAGGGCCCTAGTCTCTCTTTTCACCCTGTTCGGGTATCCTGGCTATATCCTAATGACCTGGGCTCATGATTTATGAGTGCAGAGCTACGCCACTTACTGTTGGTGAGAGGCATTACATCTAGCAGGATGATTAGCTATAACCCCCCTCCCTCCTCCCAGGGAAATGGACAGGTTGAGAAAGAGAACGCTACGCTTTGGAAGGCCTTAAAATTGGCCCTCCGGTCCAAAGGACTTCCAGACTCACGCTGGCAGGACATCCTACCCATGGTGCTCCACCCCATTAGGTCACTGCACTGCAATCAGAGTTGATGTTTTCTTTTAAGAGAAAGTCAACATCAGGGACAACCCTCCCGGCTTGGCTTACAGCACCAGGTCCAGTACTACTCTGAAAGCACGTGAGGAGGAGCAATTCTGACCCTCTGGTTGAGAAGCTGCAACTACTCCATGCTAACCCAATTTATGCCTACATGGCGTACCCTGATGGCAGGGAGGATACTGTCTCAATCAGGGACGTGGCACCCGCCGGAACTGAGAGACCATCATCACAAGAAGGCCAGGACTCTGACCTATTCAGGGTTTCCGGAGAAACGCCAAGGGGCTCAGGTGAGCTGTCGCAGGAAGTAGCTCCAGCCACCCCTCAACCAGAGCCAGATCAACTCTGCCCTGAGGCTCCGGAACCACAGGAGGGTCAAGAAGCCCAGGGCCAGCCAACACTCTGGCACTCTGCCTACATTTCCAGACCACCTCCTGACAGGTTGAACTTGTAAATATTGTAAAAAATTTTGACTATCCAGTGTTCTCTTTCTTCACCTGCAGGCTTCATTTAAAAGGAAGGGGTGAACTGGGAGTTCACTACTGGGGCGATACTCTAAGGATTGACTCCACCCCCCATCCCGAAATAAACCCTGGACCCCCGCCAAAATCCCAGTTCAGTCCACAGACCATGTGTGCAATTCTCATTGAATTGTTGTACTCTCTAAGGTCTTGAGTGCTCTCAGTTGGCTACAGACTGGAAGCACTCCAGCCAGGAGACGAATTCCTCCAGGGCCTCAGGGGGCAGAGGGTTGACGTAGAGCATGCCTGGCTTCAAGAGCTTCCACCCTGTTTCAAAGTTAAGCTAATAAAATTGTATCGTGACTGATTGCACTCAGAGACAAGGGAGAAGTACCAACACACTTTTAATAGCTTACAATCAATAGCCAGTAGACACAATAATCCTCAGGTGAGAAAAACCTGGATTTATATTGGGGTAGATGAGGGTGGAGCCAGCCATCTGAACAACACACAGACAGCGAATTCCAGTTTACTGCACCATATTTTACTTACTACATGAATGGAAACAAACTCCTCCATCCAGGAGGCAAAGAAGAACTGTTCATAAAGTGCTAATTAAGTGAAAAGGAGCAGTGTTTCAAAGAACAGAGAGATTAATAAGGAGCTAAGTGATAACATTCACCAAAATAACTCTTTAATTCTAGCTTCCTACTCCCCTCTGGATTAAGTTGGTCCACTACAACTATCTATCCTGGCAGCACACAATATTCAATAAAGTTTTGAGAATCCAGAGACAGGCGCTCCCACTCTAAGAGATGACAAACTTCATCTGATAAATTGAGAATAAGACCTGCCATCCTTGCCTGGCCTTCATCCGGTTCGAGTCCTAAGACTGCTGGACGGGAGGGGATAACGGGAAAGATCTACTTGGTTGCCAGAGGGAAACGGGTGAGAGTTGAGATGAGAAGAGCGGATAAAGTCTACTTCTTTTGGTTTAAAAAAAAAGCGGACTGTTAGCAATTGTGATAATCCTGGGCCGGAAAACCGCTTCAATTAACTCCACAATCCGAAATATGTACCAAAAACCCAACTCGACACGAAGCTGAATGGAGACCTCTTAATCTCTGGAGACCGACCCTCTTGCAGCGTGTGTGTGAGAGACGGTGGTTTTGTCCGGATTTAAGCATTAACAGTACGGGCGCGGGATTTTTCGGTAATCAGCGCAATGAATGGAAGTAACGCTCACCTCATCATCCACAAAGCGTTTTTCAACTCCCGTCAACTTTCCGCTCGCTGCTAACCCGGGATTCTCCGGCTGCGCCAGGGCAGCGGGCAACTCCATGTCAAGCACCGACATGGTGACTCTCCAACTCAGGACCCTGGCGCGGGAGGGGCTCGGATACCGGCGCGGGTTCGGATATTGGAGCGGGCGGGGTTCGGATACTGGCGCGGACGGGGGTTCTGGGACCGGCACAGAGGCACGAATGGGGGAGGGGGGAAAATCACGGTCCGCTGGAGGGGGAAGTGGGTGGGTGTGTTTTATGCTGACTCTACATTCTGAAAACAAAAGGACATTATTTTCTTTTCCACGCGTCAGGAGGGTTGTTTTACAAACTTTTATTTCCTTCTCTATTTGCCAAGGCAAGCCCGTTTAGGTGAGGGAGGAAACACGGGGGGCGATATTTCATGCCTTCCCCCTCACCCGGGACAAGTTGGTGAGGAGTTGAGGGAACGCTGTGCAGATATTAAATCTCAACGTGAAGTGTTGACTGTAACCTTCTCCTTCTGACTTTTTGTTGAAGTGTGACCTGAAGTTTGTGTATTGGATTTATTGAAGGTTCCTCTCTTTCCAACCCGTTTTGAACGGAGTCATGCGCGTGAACAAGGCATGCAGTCTCACTAAGTACGAGCAAAAACGCTGAGGAATGGATTTTTCCTACTTCCCTGCATCTGACATACAAATGATGTATTGTTAAGTGAAACATCTGGAATGGCACGACGTCCCAGTGCCCCATTGCGTCATCTACAGCAGGGGTGGAGATTTGAGAGGGAACGCCTCAGACAGCCCCCTACATCTGGCTATGTTTCTTAAACTATAGTTAGACCTCACACACTTTGAGCCTCTTTGCGAAGATGTTATTTAGTCTCTGCTCCATCTTCAACATTGGAATGACTTCATCACCAACATCGAATTACTCGAGATGGCAGAGTCCGCAAGCATTGAATCCATGCTGCTGAAGACCCAACTGTGCTGGGTGGGTCACGGCTCCAGAATAGAGGACCGTCACCTTCCCAAGATCGTGTTATATGGCGAGCTCTCCATTGGCCACCGAGACAGAGGTGCACCAAAGAAGTGGTACAAGGACTGCTTAAAGAAATCTCTTGGTTTCTGCCACATTGACCCCCGCCAGTGGGCTGATCTCGCCTCCAACCGTGAATCTTGGCGCCTCACAGTTTGGCGGGCAGCAACCTCCTTTGAAGAAGACTGCAGAGCCCACCTCACTGACAAAAGACAAAGGAGGAAAAACCCAACACCCAACCCCAACCCACCAATTTTCCCTTGCAACCGCTGCAACCGTGCCTGCCTGTCCCGCATCGTACTTGTCAGACACCAACGAGCCTGCAGCAGACGTGGACATACCCCTCCATAAATCTTCATCCGCGAAGCCAAGCCAAAGAAAGAAGAAAGATGGAATGTATTGTCTTGTGAAATTACAATTTGTACTGTGTGATGCGATGACATTTTATGGTGGTCTTTTGCTGCTGGCATTCCAGTGTTCCTCATGGAGAACTAATTTTGGTTTCTAGATCTCTTCATTATCTAACATCTCTAACTTGATTGCACAAAAAAAAGAAATAGAAGCAAAAGAGCACAACATAGCTCTTTCTTTGATTTGGAGATGTGAACTTTGATAACACCAGTCACACCAAACTTTCTACAGTTATAAGGCTTCATTGCTCTTCCTTTCCAAACCCTCTACCTGCATATTATCTGGTGCATAAACCTGAAAATGACATTAGAGTCTCAGGGCTTTATCAAGAAAGATGAATAAGTATTGTAGATATGATGAGATATTTAGAAAAATTATGGCTCAAAAACTAGCAAAAACAGACTATTCATTGTTGTGTAGCGCAGCGATTCTCAACAGAGGCCATTTGAACCCCCCCTCCCCCAAACTCCGGGAGCCACAGCACATTTAAGAGGGGGTCCATGGACTGAAAGCATAAAATATTTTTATGTAGACAGTGAGAGAAAAGTATGGAAGAAACCAATTAAAGGGAAAGGGGCCCATAAACTTTGAGCAGAGTTCTAAGGATAACCTAGCCAAAAAAAATGTAGAGAATGGCTGATGTAGAGGAAGGATATCAAGCAAACTGCAGGCTCGACATGACGGTGGATCAACACGGATATCATGGAAACTAATGGACACAAGGTTGGGTTGAGATAACAAGAGACTAACTGCCTACACAATTTAATTAGTGAGAATAGTGACTGTTGAGAAACATTGTGGTGAAAAGAAAAAGACAACAATTAAGAGTTAATTGACATATACATGATAGAATGTACATTTGCACAAGAATTCTTACTTGCTGCAGCTGAACAGGTACTTCAATAAGAAAAGACTACAATAGTATACATAATTTAAATAAAAAGAGAATAAATATAATAGATAGATAATACATTTTCAGAGTTATTCTGGAAAAAAGGTGACTTTGCATTTGGGGAGTCAAAGCAGTCCATAATTAATGTAACATGGGGAGGTTGAAAGGCCTGAAGGAAACAGTCAGGTGTGACCAGGGTGATGGGATTATCACTTAATAAAGGATTATACATATTTTTTAAAATGCATACGGTATATCCACCCACCCTCCCCACCACCCACCTATCCACCCCCCCCCCCACCAAACACCCCAAAGAAAGAAGAAAGAGATTATCAATGAATATATAAATTCTAATTTACTCCCATGGAGCCAAGTACTGCCCAGAATGAGTCATTGAGGTTGGGTTAAAGGCACTACTGCGCCTGATCCGGCTTGGGCTAGGTCCCTTACCGAGACTGTGTCCTCCCGCCCGTCCGGGTACTCAACGTAGGCATAATGCGGGTTCGCATGGAGCAGAGTCACTCGGTCAACCAAGGGGTTGTTCTTTGAGTACCAGACGTGGCGTCGTAAGAGGACCAGACCGGGAACTGTGAGGTATGGTCGTTCCTGATTTGGATTTCCTCGGGAAAGAGAACATCCTTTCATGGGGGGTAGCACTGGTCACCGTGCATAGGAGGGAGCGGATGGAGTGTAAGGCACTAGTGAGCACGTCCTGCCAGCAAGAGGTGGGGAGACCTTTGGACCGGAGAGCAAGCGTAACCGCTTTCCAGATGGTGGCATTCACTTTTTCGACTTGCCCATTACCGCATGGGTTATAGCTGGTGGTCCTGCTTGAAGCAATACCACGCTCCAGAAGGTACTGCCGCAGCTCGGCGCTCATAAACGAGGACCCCGTCTCTGTGGATGTAACTAGGGTACCTGAAGATGGTGAAGATGCTGTGCAGGGCCTCTATGACTGAAGAGGCAGTGATGTCTGAGCAGGGCACAGCGAATGGGAAGCGGGAGTACTCGTTGATGGCCGTAAGGATGTAGGTGTTACGGTTGGTCGATGATAGGGGCCCCTTGAAGTCTACACGGAGATGCTTAAAGGGCGGGTGGCTTTGATGACGTGGGTGTTCTCCGGATGGAAGAAGTGGGGCTTGCACTCAGTGCACACCAGGCAGGCTCAGGTCATGGAGTGAATCTCCTCGACCGTGTAGGGCAGGTTGCAAGCTTTGACAAAGTGCGCGAACCTAGTCACCCCTGGATGACAGAGATCCTCGTGGAGTCGCTGCAGCATGTCCAGTTGTATGTTGGTGTAAGTCCCCCTGGAGAGCGCATCTAGTGGGTCATTGAGTTTACCAGGCTGATACAGTATGTCATGATTAAAGGTGGAGAGCTCGATTCTCCACCTGGCGATTTTGTCATTCTTGATCTTACCTCGCTGGGTATTGCTAAACATGAAGGAGACCGCGCGTTGGTCAGTCAGCAGTGTAAAGCACCTGCCAGGGAGGTAGTGTCTCCGACTATGGCCTGGGCCTCCTCTCGACAGAGGAGTGTCGGCTCTCAGGACCCTGGAGGGTCCTGGAGAAGAAGGCTACCGGCCAGCCGGCCTGGTTCAAAGTGGCTGCCAGTGCAAAGTCGGATGCATCGCTCTCGACTTGAAATGGAATGGACTCATCGATGGTGTGCAGCATTGCAGCAGCGACGTCCGATTTGATGCGGTCGAAGACCACTCTGGCTTCGGTTGACAAGGGGTGGTCTTGATGAGTGGCCATGCTTTTTCAGCAAGGTGTGGAACCCATTTGGCATAGTAAGAGAAAAAGCCCAGGCAGTATCTGAGTGCCTTCTGGGTGTGGGGGGGGGGGGGGGGGGGAAGTTCATGAGGGGACACATGCAGTCAGGGTCTGGCATGACCACCCCGTTCTCCACCACACAACCTAGAATTGCAAGCCAAGTGGTCTGGAAGACACACTTGTCAAAATTGTAGGTCAAGTTCAGCCGAATTGCAGTCTGAAAAAATTTCTCAAGGTTGGCATCATGATCCTCCGTGTCACGGCCTCAGACGGTGACATTGTCCAGATACGGGAAAGTAGCAGTAAGCACGTTCTGGTCCACCATCCGGTCCATTTTCTGCTGGAAGACCGTGACGCCATTTGTGACCCGAAAGGGTACCCTGAGGAATTGATACAGCCGCCCATTCGCTTCGAAGGCCGGGAAAGGTCGGTTTCCTCGGCGGATCGGGAGCTGATGATAGGCCGAACGTAAGTCAATGGTGGAAAATACATGGTATTGGGCGATCTGATTCACCACATCCATGATCCGTGGAAGGGGGTACGCATCCAGAAGCGTGAAGCGGTTGATTGTCTGGCTGTAGTCAACCACCATCTGCGGCTTCTCCCTGTTTTTAACAACCACCACCTGGGCCCTCCAGGGACTCGAGGTAGGTTCGATAATGCCCTCGTCCAGCAGTCTGCACACCTTATTTGTGATAAACTTCGTGTGTTCATAACTATATTGCCAGCTTTTGGTGGCCACAGGCTTCCAGCCAGGGGTGAGGTTTGTGAAAATTGCTGGTGGAGCAACTCGGAGGGTGGAAAGACTACAGGGGAGGCCCCGGGGCGGGTGGTTCGGGCTGCTGCTGGCAGGAGGCTTCCGGGAAGGAGTGGTTACAGACAGAGAGTGGAGCGTGAGGCCCCCCAAAGTGCAGGCGCTCTACAATTTTATTAACTAAAATACTGGAGCATATCACAAGTAGGTCGACCAGTCCAGAATGACCTGGTCTGGCTAGGACCAATCCTTTAAGACCTGCCAGTAGGTGTGGCTACACTCTCAGCCAATCACAGTCATCCTACACTACCATCTGTACATAGACACATTGGTGATAGAATCTGTACTATCACAGGGCGTTCCTGTGTTGATGGTCAGAGGAGTGGAGGTAATATTTCTGATCTGCACTGATTGGGGTTTGCCAATGAGGAAGTCAAGGATCTAGTTGCAGAGGGACGAACAGAGTCATAGATCTTTTAGTTTTGCTGATATGTTGGTGTTAAATGCCAAGCTGTAGTCAATAAAACAAGAACTGGATCTTGGTGCTACTGTGGTCTTGCTGATCCAGTGCACTTGCTGCTGACATGTTGTGACAACAGGGAAATTGAAATGCATTCAGGTCCTACCTGAGATAGGAATTGATTCACTCCATAACCAATCTTTCAAAGCATTTTATCACAATAGATGTTAGTGGAACTGACCAATAGTCATTAAGGCATATCACCTTGCTCTTGTTGGGCACCGGAATACTGGATGTTCTTTTGAAGCAAGTGGAGGCCTCTGAATCGCATTGAGAGGTGGAAAGTCAGCAAAAGCTCCAGCCAATTGGTTCATGCAAGTTTTAAGGACACAATCCGTTCACTGTCTGGGTCAGATGCTTTTTGAGGATTCACCCTCCTGAAAGTTCTATTCCCATTTGCCTCGGAAATTGGGAGCCCAGAGTCACTGAGTTCTGTGGGGCCACACAAAGGGCCCACAGAAGGCATTAAGCTCATGCGGGAGAGATGTATCATGATTAATGATTCTGCCTTCGTATTGCCTTATAATTGTGCGCAAGCCCTGCCACAGCTGTCAAGCGTCGTTCTGAGACTCCATCTTGGTGCAGAATCACCTTTTTGCATCGATAGTGACCTTCAGAGGTTGTAACCTGGTTATTCCTGTATATTTCTGAATTTCTGCATCTGAACACCACAGACCTGTCTTCAACAGTTTATGGATCTCTTGGTTCATCCATGACTTCTGATTCAGATGCATCTTGATAGTCTTGGAAGGAAGACTCTTGTCCATGCACTTTTTGATGAAGTCGGTGATAACTGCAGCATATTTATTCAGATTCGGGGCCGGATCCTTGAACTTTGCCTCCGATTCCAGACAGTCACAAAGCTACTCTTCTGTCTCCCCATCTCTCTCCAGCCTCTATCTGTGTGGAGGAAGGAGGAACACAGCCATGTAGGCATGGATTGGAATTCATAGTGCACCAATGGTCAAGTATGCTTGATCCCCTGGTGTTGCAGGAGACATGCTGGTAGAAGTTTGCAAGTTCCTTCTTTTAGCTGGCCCAGAATAAACCCCACAACAGTGTTCTCATGCTGCCCTTGTGGTGTACTCATTGACTCAGTAACTCTTTTTGCCGTGCTTCTTTTTACAGCCCACTCAGAGGAGAAACCTTTTCACTGTATCAGGGTATAATCAGGCAATCATCTTAAAATGAAGGGCAGTTAAGGGTCAAACACATTAGTGGTGGTCATAGAATCACTAGCAGATTTCCTTTACTTGAAGAATGGAAGGAAACCAGGAGGAAATTTAAGGACAATTCTGGAGTTTTGTTTTTAAATGTTGTTTGTGTTAATTTTTAAAAATACTAATTTAAATTGATGGGATTGGAATAAATGTCTCTGCATCAACATACCAGATTTCTATCCTCTACTCCAGTTTTCAACCATGTGTTACTGTTACTATTGGAATCAGGCAATGAAATTTTAGGCCAGAATTAAATCAATTGCTTAAATGGCAATGATTCTTCTTAGGAAGATAAATAGCCTCTTCTTAAAAAACACTTGGGTTACTTGGAACTAGAAGAAACTCAGGTTTTTTTTTTCAATGCTTACTGTTTGTTGGTGCACCCAATTACAATCTGCTGGCAATTGAGGTTGAAAATCCAGAACAAAAATTTGCATTTTAACAAAATTCCTTGCTTACAACTACTTTCAATGTAAATTTTGGGGTTCGATTTCAAATCTGCAGGGGTCATCTACTGCAGCCATTGCTCCTTTTGTGGTCTCCTCTACATTGTAGAGTGGGCATAGTCTCGGTCAGTGTTTCTCAACCCGGGTTCCCCGGAACCCTAGGGTTCCGCAAGAGGTCGCTTGGGGTTCCGCGAGAAACAGTGATAAATAGGCTAATGCATTTTTGAGTAATTTTTGTTTTTTATATTCGTAATTTTACTATACACAGATGGCATATTGTTGGAAAATCCTTGGTTATTATAATAAAGGCTTCAATCTCTTATATTATTTAAAATTAAAACCTTGATGTGAAGTTTCATAAATGAGCAGTATGATTTTTTTGCTTTGCCAATAAATTTGACAAAATAGCGGCTTTTTCTCCTTAAATAAGTTATCCTAAAAAAAATGTTCACCTCGTGAACTACGATAAAAATATAAAAGAGATAGATATTAATAATGGTATATAATAATTTTTATGTAGAGGTTGCTGAGACATGAAAACTATTTCAAGGTTGAGAAACGGTGGTCTGGAAGATCGCTTCGTTTGAAATAACAGGGACCTCTGGTGGCCACCTATTTTAAATCCTCACACCATTCCCACACCAACATGTCTATCCATTGCCATGGGCATTGCCTAACTGAGCTTACCCACAAATTGGAGGAACAACATCTAAAATTCCATCTGGGCACTCTCCAACCAGACAGCATTTCATTTGGAGAGTGGCTGTAGTCCTGTAGTTTGCATCTTTAGAATTCCAAATGCAGTTCATGATTATTGTGGTTACGACCTCCCAGGAGACCTTTAACCACAAGATCTCTTACTAATCCATTTTTACACATGGCCAATGTAAAATAGCCTACAGTTAATATCCATGCTGCTTGGAAATAGCAGTTCCTGATGAATTTCACAAATTCTTCAATGATACTTTTGTCACTTGGATTTGACAATGTAATTGTCAATTGCAGTTTACTTCCAAAATACCCAAGATATTTCCCCATTGATGCTATACCTTATCCAGAGATTACATTTTGGGGCTCTGTTCCCAACTATGTCTCATTTTGGGGGACTATACCCATCCATATCTTATTTTCCCTAGGTATTCATGATTTCAACCCAGTCTGCTTCTATGATCTCCTGTCTGATACAACACCATTCTGATTGGTTACCAATCCCGTTCTGTCTGGTTTCCCTTTCATCTTGTTTTTTTGTAACATCGTATGAGGGGCAGTACGATTAGTGTAGCTGTTAGTGCAACACCAATGACTCGGGTTTGAATCCAGCACTGTCTGGAAGGAATTTCTACATTCTACCCATGTCCACATGAGTTTCCTCCCACCCTTCAAAACATACAGGGGTTATCGGCCAACTGGCTGTCATTGGACAGCATGGGCTCCTGTTTATATGTCTAAATTTGAAAAAAAAAAGCTGGTCAATTGAGCACTCAGTCCTGGTTACCCTGCAACTCCACCTTTGAAATGATATTAGGCATGAATTTGATTGAGACCTCTTTAGGAAGGCCATCATAGACATGTTCAAATATGCTAATCATTTTCCAAAAAAAAAATTACAAGGTGGAAGCCGATTCCAGCCCTTTACAACATGCCACCCAATTAACCGACAACCCTGTGTGCTTTGGAAGATGAGAGGGAACCAGAGCACCTGGGGAAAACCCATGCAGTCACAGGGAGAACATATAAACCTCCTTGCAGACAGCGCTGGATTCAAACCGAGGTCATTGACACTGTAATACTCTTGTGGTAATTACTATGCTGAGCATGTAGGGATTATGAACAGCAACACCTCCCCCCCATAATCCTACACAGAGCCCAGTGTACATTTCCCCCTTTTGACTGCTTATAGGTGCCCTTTTTTTTAAACACTTCGCTATTAGATACAGTGCCCTCCATGCTTAAGACAGACACTTTTTCATTTATGGGCCAGTGCTCCGGTTTTAAATTTGTAATCAAACAATTCACACGTGATTAAAGTGCACAATCCAGAAATTAAGCGATCAAGCAACATCTAGCTCTCATTTGCTAAAAATTTAACTGCAGACAGCCTCCAATCAGTTGACCACCTTGGTTATCAGAAACACTCATGAAACGGCTGGCAGCCGCAAAAGCACAAGGACTGACGTACAAGGCATATTAATTAAGTTTTACAGTTTGTAGGACACTATCCGTAACCACCAAGACTAGGCTGAGGGAACGATAAGCTTTAATATACAGAAGAACTTTGCTGGCCCGGATCGAGGTATAGGAATGGCGGGAAGGGTAAGGTGGCTCAACCTTTATGGCCCAAGACCATGGGGGAGGAGTCCTAGGGCATGAGTCATCAGTGGACAGGCCAGCTCCATATATCCAAGTAACCTACAATAACTATATGCAAAGGAGAAAACAGTTGGAATGAGGTCAAAAAGGGTCTCACAAGGACAGTCCTCCTGGAATGTCTCAAGCCCGAATGAGGAAAGAACACCGTAGTTGAAGAACTGATACATGCTGTGTAGGCCGGCATACTGGAGAGATGAAACTTAACACGAGGATGAATTTGGAATTCTCTATTTCATGACTGGTTTCTTCGTTAACATTGAAGTTGCAACCTTTGGGGTTTGGGAGAGAATGGCCCATAACCATGTTATGTGTAGTTATATAAATCATATTTTTGTCAGATGCAATTGCTAAAACAAGCTAATAATATAGAGGGATTGCATATTCTGGTTTCGGCTCAAAACATCCACTCTCTTTCTCACTGATACTGCTCCACCCACTGAGTTCCTCCAACAGACTGTGTTGGAAGGCAACACTGTGTATCATGCCATGCTGTCGTCAGGCCTTTTTCACAGCGCCGTGCCTTCAGGAGGGCCGCACCTGTGCTCCAGCTGGGCCGCGCCTTCAGGAGGGCCGCACCTGTGCTCCAGCTGGGCCGCGCCGCGAGGGGAACTTCCGCCCTTTGAGTGGCAGCTGGGTCGCGTGGCCCGGACGGCGCCTGCGCAGTTGGGAAGCTGGCCGCCCGGGCCGGCCAAGATGGCGGAGGTGTCCGAGAGGACGTGGCTGCTGGCCGTCGCCCTGTCCTTCGCTGCGGGCTTTATCGTCGGTTGGCAGGCCAACATCACGAGAAGGCGGTTCCTGGACTGGAGGAAGAAGCGATTGCAGTCGAAGCTGATCGAAACGCAAAAGAAACTGGACTTGTCTTGAGGGCCAAGTTGAGGCAACTCCACGCCCCTTCAAGTGAGCAGACCCAGTTGGGGGGGAGATGGGTTAATATTTGGGTCTTCTGGCCCTTCCCATCGCGTGGGGGTCCCTGCACCATGAGGATTGAGGACAAATGGCCTTGTAGCTGCTGAAAGGTGCCCCCTGGACACCGGTTTGGTGAAAATATAGGAATGGGCCATCTGGTCTCGACCCTGCTGTGCCTTTTTCAAGGTCCTGGTTGATCGGTGCTAGCAGCAGCACTTTGCAATGTTATCCTCATCACTTCTGGAATCCCTCAATGGCCGGAAATCTGTCCATCAGAGTGACAGAGCTCCCAACCAATATGCCCATGCTCATTAATCCATTAGTTCCATTTGTCTGTTTGGCCCACATGACAGCTACAGCACAGTCCTTTGGTCCACAGTGTTGTGCCAACCTAATATTTAAAAACAACACCGAAATGCTGGAGGAACTCAGCTGATCTTGCAGCTTCCATAGGACATAAAGATATATTACTGACGTTTCGGGCCTGAGTCCTCCTTCAAGGTATAAGCAAAAAGCAGGTGGGTGTCTGGAATTGAAGATCGGGGAGAGAAAAGGGTGTAGACTTAAGCTTGAGAGCAGCAGGGAGTGCAGATGTGGAGCAGTGAGAGAGAGAGAGAGGAGCAATGAGAGAGAGAGACTCGCAGAACTCCCTTCGAAGAGAGGAAGAGAACTTCTTCAGGGTAGGCATCTCTTGAAGAAATTTCACGCTGGAGTAACTGAATGGAGTGAAACGTGAAAGTCTGTAGGCACCGATTGAAGTAAAAACACAGAAATGCTGGAGACCGGTTGAGTTCCTGCATTAATGTGTTCTTTTACTACAATTATGGCATCTGCAGACTTTTGTGTTTGACTGCCAATCTAATAGCCTACTCGTAACAACTGCTAGAACCTCCATTTTTCTCAGTTCCATGTACCTATCTAACCTCTCAGATTTGAATACATTTAATTACAGGACATATCCAGATTGTGGATCTAGATGACAAGCTACGCTGGTCCCAGCACCGATCCCTGCAGCACACCACTAGTCACAGGCCTCCAGTCTGAGAAGCTATTGTCAACGGCCACTCACTGGCTTCTCCCACACAGCCAATGTTTTTGAATATTTTAATATGAGATTTCACATCCAAAGTACAGAGAACCTATGGATAGATGTTAAAATTCTCAAAGATACACTACACTTAAAATCACCAATGCCTGAAGAGGGCACACAAAATTAGTGAACCGGTGCGGACTCGAAAGGCCAACATGGCCTGTTTCCGCTCCGTAAATGGTTATATCTCTCCATGGTGGGAAGTTCCAAGGATTTGCCACTTGAGTCAAATAAGTTTCTTCTCAAGCCATAGAGTCATAAAACAAAACAAAATAACAGACACTTTGACCTGTCATGTCCATGCTGACCATTATGCCCTACCTTTATTCATCCCACCTCCTGGCACAGTAATTTAGGTGCTCATCTTGAGAGCCTGTTTGCCCTACTCCATTAGGCAGTGCAATACAGATTCTAGTCCCTAGGTGATGATATTATTTCAGAGTCCCTACTTGGGTCAAGGCAATTCTGGATTTGGTGCTGAGCAATGAATTTGATAAGAGAACTTCAGGTTAAAGAACCATGAGGAGCATGATCACAGTATAATAGAATTTACTCTGCAGTTTGAGAGGGAGAAGCTAAATTCGGATATTACAGTTGAGTTCAGTTAAAATAACTACGGATGTCTGAGGAAGAAGGCAGCCAAAGCTGATTTAAAGGGATCCTAGTTAGGAAGATGATAAAGCAGCAGATTTATTATACACAAACTGTACACAATGTCGACAGGTAAACAAGTAAAGAAATGTAAACAACTAACTGCAATTCAGAGAGGGAAAAAAAACAGACGATAAAGTGTAAAAGCAAGAGTCCTTAGATGAGTCCCTGATTGAGTGTGTTGTTGAGGAGTCTGATGTTGGAGAGGAAGCAACTGTTCCTGACCTGATGGTGTGAGTCTTGTGGCACCTGTACCTCTTTCCTGATGGTAGCAGTGAGAACAGAGTGTGTGCTGGGTGGTGTGGATCCTTGATGATTGCTGCTGCTCTCTGACAGCAGCGTTCCTCATAGATGATCTCAATGGTGTGGAGGGTTTTGCCTGTGATGTTCTGGGCTGTGTCCACTACCTTTTTCAGGACTTTATACTCAGGGTGTGCCCACACTAGACCATGATGTAGCCAGTCAGCACTATTTCCACCACACGTCTGTAGAAATTTGCCAGGGTTTCTGATGTCATACTAAACCTTTGCAAACCCCTAAGGAAGTAGAGGCCCTGATGTGCTTTCTTCACAAAGCCATTAGTGTATTGGGTCCAAGAAAGATTCTCTAAGACATTGACTCCCAAGAACTTAAATTTGCTCACCTCTGATCCCCCAATGATCACTGGATCGAACACATTTAGTTTTCCCTTCCTGAAATCAACAATCAGCTTCTTGGTTTTGGTGGCATTGAGTGGGAGATTATTATTGGTGCACCATTCAGCCAAGTTTTTAATCTTACTCCTGTTTGCTGACTCATTGCCTCTTTTTTATACAACCCACTAACGTGGTATTGTCAACAAATTTGTAGGTGGTGTTTTTGTCGTACCAAGCCACACAGGTGTGTACAGCAAGTAGCGTAGGGTGCTCCGTTATTGATGCAGATTGTGGAGGAGATGTTCTTACCAATCCTCACTGATTGTGGTCTGGAGGTGAGGAAATCAAGGATCCAATTACACAGTGGGGTGTTGAGTCCCAGGTCTTGGAGTTTGCTGATCAGTTTTGAGGAGATGATGGCGTTAAATGCTGAACTGTAATCAATAAAGAGCATGCTGATATTTGTATATTTGCTGTCCTGTCCAGGCAATGGCAGGATTTTCTGGGAATAATTTGAAAGATGCAGGATTGTTTCATCTCAAAGATGAACCAGCATTCCAAGGGGAAGGTGAGGCTACTGTAGCTTACAAGGGAAATGAAAGACAGCATATCACCAAAAGATGGCGTATGGTATTACAAAAATTAACAGGAAGCTGGAAATTACAATTTCTCTCACTTCCTCAGTCACCGTTGCATCTGCTCACAGGACGAGGTTTTCCAGGCCAGATGAATCTGCTCACAGGATGAGGTTTTCCAGGCCAGATGCACCTGCTCACAGGACGAGGTTTTCCTGGCCAGATGCATCTGGTCCACAGGACGAGGTTTTCCAAGCCAGATGCATCTCCTCACAGGACGAGGTTTTCCAGGCCAGATGCACCTGCTCACAGGACGAGGTTTTCTTGGCTAGATGCACCTGCTCACAGGACGAGGTTTTCCAAGCCAGATGCATCTCCTCACAGGACGAGCTTTTCCAGGCCAGATCATCAGTGATGTCTTCTCTCTACCACTATCAAGTCAGCCCTCACCTGCATATGCTCCATTACCCACATATCAGCCCTGGGCCCCTCTGCCTCCATGCACAACAAAGACAGGAAACCCCTTGCCCTTACCTACCATCCTCCATGTCCAACATATCGCCAATGTGGCTTTCTCTCCTCCACTATCAAGTCAGCCCTTACCTGCGTATGCTCCATTACCCACATATCAGCCCTGGCCCCCCTCTGCCTCCATGCAAAACAAAGACAGGAAACCCCTTGCCCTCACCTACCACCCCACCATCCTCCATGTCCAACATATCGCCATCTGCCATTTCCACCACCTATTCTGCGATTCCCACCACTAGACACAAATTCTCCTCTCTGCCTTGTACTGGGACTGTTCCCTTCATAACTCCCTTGTCCACTCCTCTCTCCCCACCCTTGGCACTTACCCCTGTGGCCACAGGGGATGCTCCACTTGCACCAACACTTCCTCCTTCACCACCATTTGGGGCCCCAAACAATCCTTCCAAATGAAGCAAAATTTCACTTGTGAATCTCTAGGGTTCATCTACTGCATCTGGTACTCCCGTTGTGGTCTCCTCTATATTGGAGAGACTGGACACTGACTGAGAGATCACTTTGTTGAGCACCTCAGCTCTGTCCGTTGTAACAGCATAGATCTCCTAGTGGCCACCCATTACAGTTCCCCATCCCATTCCCTTGCTGACATGACTGTCCATGGTCTCATGCACTATCAGATTGAGACCACCCATAAATTGGAGGAACACACTTCATCCTCTATCTGAGCACCCTCCATCTGGACAGCATCAATTCCTCTGGTTTCTGTTAAACCTCCCCCCGCCCTTCTTCTTCCCCTTTCGCCTTTACCCCAGCTCTCTGACTCTCTTCCCTTTTCCCCTCTGTCTCCTTTCACAGAGCTAAAATCAATTCTCACCTCTACTCTTATCTTATCTAATTCACACCTTTTGCCTTGGTCAGTCTTCAGTCTTTATTCTGATGCCTTCCTGTTCTGTGCTTATTCCTTGAAGAAGGCCTAAAACGTCAGTAATATTATCTTTGCCTCCTGTGAATGCTGTGAGACTGGCTGAGTTCCTTCAGCATTCCTATGTGTTTTTATGACAATGCCAGCGCCTTCAGACCTTCGTCTTTCACTCCTTAAAAGTCGGATAGCCTAACTTCAGTGGTTGGCAAGATTCCAGAGTCCATTGTAAAGGATGAGCGTCTTGGAATACTTGAAAGCACATGATAAAATAGGCCGAAGTCAGGATGGTTTTATTTAGGGCATATGTTGTTTGACAGATCTGTTGGAGTTTTTTTGAGAAAGTGAATGAGAGTTAGTGGATGTTATTTACTTGGATTTTCAGAAGGCCTTTGACAAGTGCCACACCTGAGGATGCTAAACAAGATAGGAGCGCATGGTGTTATAGCAAAGGTACCAGCATGGATAGACGGTTGGCTGACTGCTAGAATAAAGGCCTTTTCTGATTGGCTGCTGATGGCTAGTAATGTTCCACAGGGGTCGATCTTGCATTTGCCACATTTCACGCTGTATGTAACTAATTTAGATAATGGAATTGATGGCTTTTTGGCCAAGTTTGTAAATGATGTGAAGTTTGCAGATGGAGATTACATTAACCAAGTAGACAATGTTCAGAGGGACTTGGATATGTTGGGGGAATAGGCATAGAAGTGGTAAATAGGGAAATGCATGGTTATGCACTTTGGGAGAAGGAATAAAGTAGACTATTTTCCAAATGGGGAGAGAATTCAGAAAGCTAAGATCCAAAGGATTCCATAAAGGTTAACTTGCAGATTGAGTCAGTCATAAGGAGGGCAAATGCAATGTTAGCATTTATTCCGAGCGGACTTTACAAGACGTTAGTCATGCCACATTTGAAATATTGTGAGCAGTTTTAGGCTCCATATCCAAGGAAGGATGTGCTGATGTTGGGAGAGCATCCAGAGAAGGTTTATGAGAATATGGATTGAGATGAGAGGGTTTGCTTAATATATTTATTTGCATTTTTGCATTTGATGGATTTGGGCTTGTACTCACTGCAGTTTAGAAGAATGCGGCGGGGGGGGGGGGGGGGGAATCTCATTGAAACAGTCCAAATATTGAAAGGACTAAAGAGAATATATGTGGAGAAGTTTCCAATGGTGGGAGAGTTGAGAACCAGAGGTCACAGCCTCAAAATAAATGAATGGCCATTTAGAACAAAGATGAGAAGTTTCTTCAGTCAGAGGGTCTTGAATCTGTGGAATTCATTGCCATAGACAACAGTGCAGGTATACTTAAAGCAGAGGCCTGATAGGTTTTTGATTAGTAAAGATGTCAAAGGTTATGAGAAGAAGGCAGATGCATGGGGTTGAAAGGAAAAATACGTCAACCATGATTTGAATGGCCTAATTCTGCTCCTTGGTATGAAGGTCCCCAAACTTCCAGTCCCATACCTTAAATATCTGCCCTACAGTTTTTGACCTATCTGCTATGGTGATGTGTCCCTGCTTTTAGAATCATTCATGCACAGAAACAGGCCCTACTCGTCCAAAATGATGAAGGGCTTTCCTGATCTGTTTGTAGTTGCCTGCATTTACCCGTATCCCTCTAAACAATTCCTGTCCAAATGTATTTCTTAAATGTTGTAATTGTATCTATCTCAGTCACTTCCTCTGACAGCTCGTTCTAAATACCCACCACTCTGTCTGTGCAAAATCTTGTCTTTCAAGTTAACCATTATCTTTCCCATCATACCATATTCACCTCATAACTCTAAATTCCTCCATCAACTTCTCCCTTAATCTAGCCTACCCATAAATTAATTGATCCACATCCTGATGAATCTCCTCTGCACCCATTCTGGCACAAATGTGTCCTTCCTGCACTGCCAAGGCCAGAACTGGACAAAGTTGTCCAACTCTGCTCTCAGCAATGTTTTGTGAAGTTCTGCTATACCCTCCCTGCTCTTGTATTCTGTCTTAGCTAATGAAGACAAATATTCTGAATTCTATTTTTTGAAATGTTGGCTGCATCAGCAGTGGTATACAATTCACAACTTTCTTGTGTCATAAATTGCGGACATCAGTTAAGTTTTATTGTTTCTTAGCTAAAGCAGATAATTCATATTTTTTTAGATGAAGTTAGAATGTTTCTGTACATCTAATTGTAATTTGTACTGTTGTCACTTTTTTTTCCAGACAAATAATCCATATTCACAGAATAAGTCCTGGAATGGCTGTGAGGAAACTGGTTATCAATTCTGCATTGCAAGATATATGGAGCACAATTTATAAAGCCAATAACTCCTTGATTACTGAGATGTCGACAGAAAGCTATTGCTTCCACTGTTCATCATGGTGCCCAAGAGATTGAAATGCTGCTTTAAAATCTCTTTTTATATGCAAAATATGAACCGATTTAAGTAGTTTCTAAATTTGAAATAAGATTTTTTTATGTGTCTGCATCAGAAATGACAGAAAACATAACCAAAGTTACCAGAACACTTTCCAAGACTTCAATTAATTGAATGTGGAAAATCATCTCTTTTAAAAAGAAATCCTGATTTGTTTGAGAAATTTTACAGAACTGCTCTGGGTTAAAAAGTCACCTGCATCAAACAAATTTAAAGTCTACATGTGCTTGTTTTGTTTTAGTGGTGAATAATAGAATGGTTTAAAAGCAAGTCATTCTTGAAGTTTGAATATTATCAGCTTTCTATCTCATTTGTCCTAATTTTGAACTGCACTGAAAAATACTTCAGTTTTTTGGTTATGTATCTGCCCCTAAAAGTACTGGAACAGTAAATGAACTTCTTGGTAACAAGAAGGATACAGTAGGAAAGCACGATGTTGGATCAGGGTTTGTAAATGCAAATGGTGTAGTATTGAAAAGTTTTACCTCAAGATGAATCGGCATTTAAGAGATAATGAGATTATGCAAATGAAGAAAAATACAAGCAGTAGGAAAAAAATGGGAAAAGAGATTGATCTGGGAAACTCCATAACAGCATGGGGAAAATGGGATTAAATCTGTATTAGTAAATGCTCTGCATGCCAAACTCCAGCCATGTTGAGATGAGCAAGAACCTGTAAAATAATTTGATTTTATCCTTTTCCCTGTTGTCACAATTTGCAGTGTTTGTCACTACTTAAGAGTTTTGTATCTCTTTACAGGGGTGCGCACATTTTTTTTTCCGTTATCGCTGGAAACTGATTGGTGTGAATTTTTTTTTACCCCTCTTGGTTTTGCATTGTGTATGAAAAACTCAGGGCTATGACTGGATAAACGTGTCATTTGGAACACTAAAAAATTCAAAGAAATGCCTTGCTGCAGGTGTCTCAGGTATATCCTTCCTTCTAGAAGAGCTGTTTGAATAAAGCAGGGGATTTTGTGGTCGCGGACTGTGCTCTTTTTCTGCCTCCAAGCATTTGTCTTAGGTTAATAAACAGGTTAAAAAAAAACCTGCACATTTCGTGAAAGCTTCTTTCAAGAAAGAACTTGCACCAGGAACATTGTCATAAATTTTCTACATCGTGTCTTTCTCATACTTTCACAGTTTTTTCTTTCTCTTTCTTCTTCTATTCTGTATAACATCTAACTACATATCGAGTTAACATGTGGTTTTTTAGGGATAGTTAAATAAACTGATGGTATTGTTAATTTGCTTGAAACCAGGTGCAGGGATGGGTGAGTGTGGATTTCAATCATCTGTGGAAACAAAGAAAGCAGTAATATTTATCCTTGGATTTCTTTTTTTTTTATCCTTCAGTGTGTTGCCTTCTAATAAAATTTTCTAAAGATTTAAAATGCCAGTGCCTCTTTGTTGGAGGGAGATCTGGAGAATTCATGGACAGAATAACACTAGCATGGTGAGAAATCATTGAACTCTGATATTCGAATCAATGAAATCAATCGATTATCCATTAAAAAATCATCAATCCGTGAGTAAGTATGATGAACAAGAGAAAAAAAAAAATTCTCTCCTATTAGAGTTTTTAAAAATGCTATCCATCTGAGATTTGATCAAAGTAGGAAGTTTAGAGGATCCAAAGCAGGGTCTCACCAACAAAGTCTCTGCCCAGCACCAATGAGTAAAGTCCCAAATCTGGTAGAGCTGTAAAAAAAAAACTGTCAAAAAAAATCCCACATCATCAAATGTCTGGGTAGCAAAAACTACAATTTTATTATATAATTTGCAATGATAATGTAGCGCCCATTTTGATCTGATATCACATTATGATGCATGAAAGGGATGTTTTGGTTATTTAAAATGGAGACCCCTCCCTGGCTTTAGCATTGAAGGAGAAATAAAAGAGTTGCCCTCTCCATTTTGACGTGTGATGAGAATTATCAAAGTGCAGCGAGGTGCTACTGCAGAGAGAGAAGAACAACACACACACAGATCGAAGGGAAGTCAAGACTGATTTATTGATCTCCCCAGCCCTGATTTTATAGGATGTGACATCACCAGTGAGTTGGCCTTTGATTGGCCATGGTTCCCGCTGTGCAGGCTCTTGGACAGTGAAGCCCATTAGTGTGTGCGGGCTTTCCGCGCTCGCTGAGTTAGTTTGAGTGCTGGTTCGCTTGCCAGGTTGTGGGTCACTACACGACCCTCCCCCTCCCAAGAACTGACGATCTGCTCCTGAGACATCGTGTCTCTGTGTTAACTGGTTGGTTTGCGTCTAGGTGTGCTGGTTAGAGGCAGTCAACAGTGAAAGCCTCTTCTTTCCCGCTTATGTCCAGCAAGCATGTTGACCCATGATGCCTGATCACCTTGTACGGTCCTTCATACAGCCATTGTAACGGTGTCTGGTATGCTCCCCTGCGGATGAAGACGTACTTGCATGTCCTCAAGTCCTTGGGGATGAAAGTTTTTGTTTGCCCATGCTGTGTGGGTGCTCTGGGGCCAGGGTACCCAGTCTTTCCTTGAGCTTCGCCAGGGTTTCTGCAGGTAGCTCATGCGGGTCTTTGGCGGTGGGCACAAATTCCCCAGGAATGACCAAAGGTGCACTGTACACTAGCTCTGCTGCTGAGGCATTTAGGTCTTTTTTGGGGGCTGTAGAGGTCCCCAGCAGGACCCACAGAAGCTCACCTATCCAGTTGGGTCCCTTGAGCCGAGCCATCAGTGCCGCTGCACCAGCCAGTTTACCTGGGGGTGGCATGCTGTGGTATGGTGGAGCTGTGTCCCCAGTAGGTTTGCCAGTGCTGTCCACAGGCTTGAGGTGAACTGTGCACCTCTGTCCGAAGTCATACGTTCTTGGACTCCAAACCTTGCCACCTGAGTACTTATCGGGGTTTGGCGCAGGCCTCCATCGTCATATCTGTCAGTGGGACTGCTTCCAGCCATCTTGTGAAGCGATCGACCATTGTCAGTAGGTAGTGTGTCCCCAGGTCACTGGTAGTCGTCCCACAACGTCTATATGTATGTGGCTGAACCTTCTTTGTGCCAGCTCGAACGACTGGTGGGGAGGGGGGGTGCCCTGATGTGCTGTTGGACTTTTGACGTCTGGGACAGTGTGCAGTTTCTGACCCACTGGCTGACCTGCTTCCAGAGGCAGTGCTGCATGAACCTTCTGGCTACCATGCAAATGGTTTTCCTGATGGCTGGGTGTGCCAGGTTGTATAGCGCATTGAAGACGTCGCCTCCAGGTCGTGGGTACTATGGATTGGGGTAGTATGGATACACTGTTGCCTAGACCTACTGGGAAGTCTTCCAGACAGAGTCCCAACACCGCGGTCCTGTATGCTGGTATCTCTGGGTCTGCCTGCTGCGCTTCTGCCATGGCCGTATAGTCTATCCCGAGGACAAGGTTTGAATGCTTTGCACCACTTTGGTTTTCCCAGCCTTGTGCTTGATGTCGGTGGTGAATTCTGACACATATGATGACAGGTCCCTTTGCTGCTGAGCCAACCTCGGGTCTGACACTTTATACTAAATGCAAAAGTCTGGTTTATGGTCCATAAAGGCTTTGAATTGTCTTCCTTCCAGAAAGTAGCAGAAGTGTTGGACTGTGAGATACCATGCCAAGAGCTCTTGGTCAAAGGCACTATATTTCAGCTCGGGTGGTCGAAGGTGCCTGCTGAAGAAAGCCAGAGGCCACCATTGTCCCTCAACCAATTGTTCTAGCACTCCTCTGACCACCATGCTAGATATGTCCACCATGCGGGCTATTGGGACGTCTGCCCTGGGGTGTACCAGCAAAGTGGCATGGGCCAGTGCTTCCTTCACCTTCTTGAAGGCTGCCAATAATTCCTTGTCCCAGGTGACTTCTTTCTTCTTCCCTGCCATTAATGTGAACAAGGGGCGCATGATGTGGGCCACTGCTGATATGAAATGGTGGTAAGAGTTGATTATACCTGCAAATCCTTGTCGGCCCTTCATCATGTGAGGTTTATTGAAGTTTCTGATAGCTTCTACATTCAAAGGCAGTGGCGTTGCTTCAAGCCTGTTAATCCTGTGGCCCGGGAAGTCGATGGTTTTGAGCCCAAACTGGCATTTGGCCAGGTTGATTGTTAGGCCAAAGTCACTCAGTCGGGTGCATAACTGTCGCAGGTGGGCTGCGTGTTCCTTGCGGTCTTGGCTGGTGACTAGGATGTCATCCAAGTAGATGAATGCAAATTTGAGATCCTGTCCCACTGCGGCCATCAGCCTCTGGAACGTCTGGGCTGTGTTTTTGAGTCCGAAGGGCTTCCTCAGGAACTCTTAACAGGCCAAATGGGATGATGAAGGTGGTCTTTGGGATGTCGTCTGGGTGGACCAGGATCTGGTGATAGCCCAGGATGAGGTTGACTTTGGAGAATATGCGGGCTCCCTGTAGATTTGCTATGGAATCCTGTATGTGCAGTATAGGATGTCTGTCTGGCATGTTGGCCTTGCTCAGCAGTGGTAGTCTCCGCATGACCTCCAACCTCCTGCTGCCTTGGGCATCATGAGCAGTAGGGAGGCCCAGGAGCTGTCCGAGCACCGCACGATCCCCATCTCCTCCATGTTCTTGAACTCTTCTTTTGCAAGGTTGAGTTTTTCTGGAGGGAGGCGACGTACCCTGGTGTGAATCAGAGGCCACTCTATGAGAATGTGATGCCTCACCCCATGCTTGTGTTTGGTCGAGTTGAACTCGGAAGGGGATTCTGCTATGTTGTGGGTGAACTTTGCCTGAGAGGTTACGATGTCCAGAACATTGGCAGTTTTAGCGAAACTGCGTGGAGCATAAACGGATCAGTCATCTTCAGGTCCCAATTCCAAATGGACCAGTTGGGGTCACCAATGTAGCGATGCACTACTGCAGAGCAAGAGAAGAATGACACACACACAGATATAAGTGAAGTCAAGATTGATTTATTGATCACTCCAGTTCTGCTTTTATAGACCTAGCTTCCCACCACTGGGCCCAGTATTCCCGCTGCTGCGGGCGGATGTGACATCACCAGTGAGCTGGTTTTTGATTGGCCATGGTTCCCGCCTTGCAGGCTCCTGGCCAGTGAAGGCCATTAGTATGCGTGGGCTTTCCACGCTCACCATGTCAGTTGACCATTTTGTGTGTCGGTTCACTTGCTAGGTAGCAGGTCGCTACAACAGCTACAAATATGGGTTTCTTGTAAGAAAACAACCTCCGATCTCAATTGTGCAAAGACTCCTTTGCTTCATTGGGTTGTTTAAATCTTTCACTTCCAAGTAAGAACTTTGATAAGATTATTCATGCTTTTTAATTAATGTTACGAAGAAAGGCAGGCACAAATTATCACCAAACTCCAAGTGGCCACCTTGAAGCTGTGCAGTAACACAGCTTAACCAGAAGTTAAAGTTATAGCAACATTGTAAACCCGACACCTTAAACCAAAATACCCACCCTCCTTTCCAAACAACCAGAATCGGAAGGTTGCTGTTTGAAACAGGAATGTGCCCCAAAAAAGACATTTTAACCCCAAAATTCTTCTGCTGTAAATTCTAATTATAGCTATTTTTTCAAAAAAGTTATTATTAATGTTTCCAAAGATTATTTGTATTTAAAGCTACCACCAAAGTGAAAAAGAAAGAATTTACATTAAAGATTCACATTCAAGTTCCTAATGCATGTGCATGAATGTTGTATTCATTCACCCTTTACCATTGTTAGCTATAGAATAAAATGCGCGCTTAATGCATCGATGTCTCAAGCGTTTCTAAGCAATAAGTATCCGAAACACAATTTCAAAAGGGTTGAAACCTAATGACCCCTGCACAGCCTCCCTTGTTGCAAATAACAATGAATGAATACCTTCGTCCCAATCTTTTCCATTCTCCAGATAATAAATTCTCATCATATTTTTAAGAGTAAAATGAAATCTTTCCAAAGCTCCCTGAGTTTCAGGATGGTATGCAGATGAAGTGATCTGTTTTATTCCCAACTCATAAACCAACTTCTGAAACAACCCAGACATAAAGTTAGATCCTTGATCACTCTGGATATCTTTCAGTAATCCAAAAACTGAAAAATCTTTCCAGAGCCTTTACCACCATTTTGGCTTTAATATTTCTCAATGAAATATCCTCTGGAAATCTCAACGCTGTACATATAATTGTTAATAAGTACTGATTCCCAGACTTAGTTTTTGGCAGGGGACCTACACAATCTACAATAATCCTAGTGAAAGTTTCCCCAACAACAGGAATAGGTTGTAATGGAGCCACTGGAGGACCCTGGTTAGGTTTCCCCACAACCTGACAAACGTGACATGTCCAGCACCAATTTACAACATCCTTCCTCAAATCAGACCAGAAAAATTGTCTCAAAATCTTATTCCTGGTTTTCTTTACACCAAGATGACCACCTAAAGGTGTACTATGGGCTAGATTTAATATTTCCTTCTGATAATTTTTAGGAACAACCACCTGATGAATCACTCCCCACTCTTCATTGGCAAGAATATCAAGAGGTTTCCATTTTCTCATCAACCTTTCAAGTGATATCCACAAGCCACTTCTTTAATCTCCTGTTCAGTTACTGCTTTGTTGCTTAAGACAACACGGTCTGTATCTATTTTCTGTTGCCTAATTAACTCTTTCTTTGACGAAGAAAAATCCTTACTCTCACAGTGACCCTGCTCTTTCACAAGTACTTCAGCAGTACTGGGCAAGTCTCTATCAACTGGATCTTCTTCAGCTCTCATCATTTTCTTACAGACCTCGTTACAGCACATGCAGGATATATTTCGCAATCCTCTTTAACCTCATCCTTACTAGGCCGATTTGTTAATCTCAAAACTGACCCAACTTTATCCTCTGCCAAATCATTCCCAATTAAAAACGAGACACCCTGCATAGGTAACTTTGAAATTACTCCTACTACAACAGGTCCTTTAACTAATTCTGAATTCAGCACTATGTGGTGAAGAGATATGACTCTACCTCAGCTCCAACACCTTTAATCAAAGTTGTCTCCCCTTTGTCAGTCTTCTGATCCAGAGTTAAAACATTTTCCAACAACAGTGACTGAGCAGCCCCGGTATCTCTAAGGATTTTAACTGGAACCTGTGATTCTCCCTCCTTTACTGAAACCAAGCCCTCTGACACAAAAGGTTTGAAAACTTCCATAACATCCTTACCAGGTTTGGAACATCTGGTCTCCTTAAATTCAACTGTCTGAATACCTGCTTCTGGTAAAACCTCATTTTCTTGTTTCTTTTTCAATACTAGACAATTTGCAATAACATGACCAGGTTTCTTACAAAAATGACATACAACTGCAGAAGTTCTGTCCTTTCTGTCCTTTATCTTTTCTTTTGTGGCGATGTGAGCAGTGGAAGAAACACAGCCACCACGTTGAGGGTCGTTAACGTCTTTTTATTCACATTCAGCACGTCCCTATAAGGGCAGCATGAGCTCAGTCACCTGGTGCATTGTGACAACATAATTGCTGCCCAGGGTGGGCGCTGGAAGGGATGCTGGAGTCAGAGAGAAACCTCTGACAATGCTATTTCCCCATGGCTGCCCCGCCACGTGGCGATACAAGCGGGGCCGGTTCACCATTAGGATGTGCGCCGCCACACAACACCCCCCTCCCCCCAGAACCAGCAACGCGTTCTGTCGCTTTGGCGGCTGGACTCGGTGCTTGGGCGCGGCTGTCTGCACTGGCGGTCCACCGTAAAAAGTTCCTCTCTCCCTCAACGTCCAGGGTGAAGGTTCTGCCGAACCGGTGCAAGACTTTGTATGGCCCCTTGTATGGTCTCTGTAGCTTGTATGGACCTTGTGGTCCCCTCTGCACGAAAACAAACTGGGCCAAGTTGAACTCTTTGGGGAGATGAAACGGCTGGGTGCCGTGATGTGCCGGGGGTGGGGGAGCTAGGGAGGCCAGTCGCCTGCGTGGTCCGCCAGCAGGTTTTTGTCAGTAGCCGTGGTGTCAGGGTCTGGGCCGAAAAACTTACCCAGCAGGGAAAGCGGTGCGCCATAGACCATCTCCGCTGCTGAAGCCTGCAGGTCCTCCTTGGGTGCTGTCTTAATCCCGAGGAGGACCCAGGGTAGTTCGTCCGCTCAGTCTGGTCCAGAGAGCCTGGCCATAAGCGATGCCTTCAGGTGCCTGTGGAGCCTCTCCACCAACCTGCGGGTCGTATGCTGTGGTGTGGTGGAGGTTGATCCCCAGGAGCTTAGCCATCTGAGTCCACAGGGCAGACGTGAACTGTGCCCCTCTGTCGCTAGTGATGTGTGCCGGGACTCCGAAATGGGCAATCCATTGGCTGACCAGAGTCCTGGCGCACGTCCCCACGGAGGCCTCCTTAATCGGGATGGAGCTACCTTGTGGCCCGATCCACTACCATGAGGACGTAACGAACCACCTTGGACACTGGCAGGGGCCCGATGACATCAACGTGGATGTGTTGGAATCTGTGAACCGCCGGGTCGAAGTTCTGGATGGGGGCTCGCGTGTGTCACTGGACCTTGGAGGTCTGGCACCTTGTACAGTTCCTGGGTCAATTCCACCACCTCCTTCTTCAGCCCGTGCCACACAAAGCGCTCCGATATTTTACTTGAGAGACCATGCTTCCTCTGGAGGGTACACTGTTGGGAGCGCTTCATTCGACTGACAAAATGATCTGATTTCCCTGATGTTGATAATTCTCTTCAGTAGAGTTCTAATGTAATACTTTTCATTGATTTCTTCCAAAATAATGTTTTTTTTTCCAGTGTACATTGGAAAAAAAATAATTTCTGTAATTATATAATACTTTTCTTTCTTTGGCTTGGCTTCGCGGACGAAGATTTATGGAGGGGGTAAAAAGTCCACGTCAGCTGCAGGCTCGTTTGTGGCTGACCAGTCCGATGCGGGACAGGCAGACACGATTGCAGCGGTTGCAAGGGAAAATTGGTTGGTTGGGGTTGGGTGTTGGGTTTTTCCTCCTTTGCCTTTTGTCAGTGAGGTAGGCTCTGCGGTCTTCTTCAAAGGAGGCAGTACTTTAAATACCCTCAATGCTTTCATCACCCCCCCCCCCCTCCTTTCCCTGGGAACTCTAGAGAAACACCACCTTCTATGTTGTTAAAATGCAGATCAATTTTAAATAACCATCCTCCAATCTTGTAACTAGGTCCCTCATTTGAGATTTTACTAATAAAATAGACTCCACATAATCCCTGTCATGCCTCCCTCAGTATTTTGTATACTTTTATAAGATCGCCACTGATTTCTCTGAACTCCAAATAATAAAGATATAATTTCTTTAGCCAGGTGATAGCACTATTTTATCCAAGGAATTAGCCCAGTGAACACCTTGGACTCCCTTCAAGGTATATGCGCGCATGCACCAAGTTTTTGGCCACAAGCCAAATATTCTCAATGCAACATGACCTCCTACCTATTTTTTAATGTTATCGGTTTGGATACATCACACACTACCATACCTTTAGGTCATTGTCATGGGTAAACGTGTACCTCTCACTTTGTTCGTTTTAGATTGGTCACAGTGTTTGAGCTACCGAAAGAAAACAGAGACACACGCCGCGAGAGCACTTCAGCTTATACAAATCTTTATTACTAAATTTAAAGCTGATTTCAAACTACAATATCCAAGCCCTTCCCAATTATACTTATCAACGCTTGGACTGGTCCCAACTGCCGAGGCAAGGCAACAACCGCACACTTGTAGTAGGTTGTCTGGGCGCCGGGAGCAGCCTCTCCACCTCCCCCGACCGGGATGTTGGTTGGACTCTAGAAGTTCTTCTTGCTGAGAGACGTTTCCACCCCTCAGAGAGTCTGAAACTTCAGCAGTGGGACCATGGGTTATATTACCCAAAATTATTACTCACAGCTTATCACTTTGAATAAATGGCAGTCTGCGACCAACAAAAGAACTGCATCTCTGGGCCTCGTGGTGTAAAGTAGATTATGTCTGCTGATTCACACATGCAACTCTGGGCCCCATGGTGGAATTTAGAGTGTGTCATACATTATTCTCAAAGTAGGTTACTGATACTCAGCCTTCCATTGGTTTAAATCCTCCATTACAGTTGTTAACGTCAATTATAAATAATGAATGATGATCACCACATTGTTTGATTACTGACTTTCTGAGCAAAAGCATTTTCCTCAAACTTCCTTTTCGATGGATTCATGATTTTAGACATTTCTAGCAGACCCCTTGCAACTATTCAACTGCGGCTGCTGCAATATATTTACCTACATTTTCTTATCCCTGAAATATTTTCAGAAGGTTTCTTTTACACCCTCTCCAGTGCTTTCAGGCCATTACCCAAAACTGGACAGAATACGTAAGTTATGGTCAAAATAAAAGCTTTATGATGGATTGTCATGACTTCCTATTCATCCCTCTTCCCAAAGTGTAACACTTTCAGTTCCTCAGATTTAAGTTGGATATCTGTATGTTGTATACCTGTCCAGTCCTCCAGCCTGTCCCTAAAACCTTTCACTAACATTTTTTTCCCCATGGCAAGTTTTGTTTGCCAAGAAAGCAGAGAAGTCAAAAGTAATTCCTGTCAAAGGGTGAGGCCAGGGCTGTGCTGTGTCAATAACAGTAGTTTGACTGAAAGTAAAGAAGCATAACCTTTTGTGAAATGCTGGGAGGTGGGACATACACTGAGGGACAGGCTGCATGATTGGAAAGAGAAAGAGAAAGAGAAAGACTGAACCAGTATCACAGATGATGACAGCAGTTTTGGAGCAGAGAAGGTGAGTTACCTGAAGTTGAACAATTCATTGTTGAGTCTGGAGGTTGAGGTTGAGGTACAGTTCCTCAAGTTTGAATTAAGCCTGTTTATATCAGTGTCGATCACTGATAGATAGGTCAGAGTGGGTGTAAGGTGGAGAATTAAAGGAGCCAGCAATAGGGAAGCTCATGATCACTCCTGCAGACTGAATGCATGCTTCTGCAAAGGGCTCAAAGGATTTCTATAATGTAGAGACCAAAACACGGTACAAAAGATTGGAAGAAGGATATGCAAATTGCAGATTTATGTGGAAAGCCTTTATTTCTGGAAAGGGTTTTGTGATGGGTATATTATATTTTATATTATATATAAATATGTTTTTAAAGGAGATAGATTGTAAGGGGGGGGGTTTCGTGGAGGTAACAAACAAACACAATGGTGAACCGGCCCCGCTTGTATCGCCACGTGGCGGGGCAGCCATGGGGAATCAAACACAGCCCTCTCCGGAAAAGTTGAAAAAAAACACACAAAACACAAAGGTACAAGAATAAAAATTAAAACAAAGTAAAAGTAAAGGTGAGAAGAAAATGGCAGCGAAGAGAGAAAAGTCAAAAGCAACGGGAAGAAGAGAAGATGAAAGAACGTCGGAAGAAGAAGGTGAAGGCCTTACCTGTCCGAGGAGGCCCGCCGCGGAGAGGGAAGCCCGCTCCCTAAGGTCGGTGGAAGTCCCGAGCTTGGGACTACAAAAATGGCTCGCGGAGCCGAGTAAAAGTGCGCAACCGCACATGTGCGGCTCCTCGCGCATGCGCGATGCGCATGAAAAAAAACAAACTGACGGGAGGGGGGAACAGCTGAGGAGTCGATCTCCACAGCTGAGAGTGACAGCTGCCACAAGCAACAGGAAGAGAACAGAGAAAACAATGAGAACAAGAAGAGAGCAAAAAGAAAACAAGGAAACAACAGATGGCCAACCCAGAGGAAGAAGAAGAAGAAGAACATCGAGAAATGGAAGAAGAAGGGAAAGGCAGGACAATGGATTTTTTTTTAAAGAATATATGGAATCAGTAAAAGAATGGCAATTACAAGAATTTAATGAAATAAAAAGAAGAATTAAGAGTGCAGAAGAAAAAATGAATAAAATAGAGATGGTCATATCAGAGATAGGAAAAAGAGTGGATAATGTGGAAGAATGAGAAATAATCGTAGAAATGGAAGTAGAGGACTTAAAAGAGAAATTAGAAGAATCTAATAAAAAAGTTAAAGAGGCACATGAGCTGTTAGCTCAGAAGATAGATATAATGGAAAACTATAATAGAAGAAACAATATAAAGATAGTGGGCCTTAAGGAAGATGAAGAAAGCAAGAATATGAGAGAATTTATAAAAGATTGGATCCCCAGGGTCCTAGGAAGACCAGAATTACAGGAAGAAATGGAAATAGAGAGGGCACATAGAACACTAGCCCCGAAACCACAACCGCAGCAAAAACCAAGATCCATTTTAGTAAAATTCTTAAGATATACAACAAGAGAAAATATATTGGAGAAAGCAATGAAGAAAATAAGAGAAGACAAAAAGCCACTGGAATACAAAGGTCAAAAATTTTATCCAGACATAAGTTTTGAACTCCTGAAGAAGAGGAAGGAGTTTAATACAGCAAAAGCGATCCTATGGAAAAAAGGATATAAATTTATGTTAAAGTACCCAGCGGTACTTAAAATAGTTATTCCAGGGCAACAAAACAGACTATTCTCGGATCCGGAGGAAGCACGAAAATTTGCAGAATAACTACAAAACAAGCAGAGAGATGAAGACGTAATGAGAGTAAAAATGACCACGAACTATATGTATGTGTGTATATGGGTATGTATATATATATATATATATATATATATATATTCTCTTGTGTCTTGGTGTGAGCTTGCAGGCGCCTCAGATTGAAGAGACTGCCATCCGTGCGGTACCGGATGTAAACAGCGTCTTCATTGTTGGGGTCTTTCATGGCTTGGTTCAGCATCATGCTGAAGAAGATTGAAAAGAGGGTTGGTGTGAGAACTTGTCCGTGAACTACTCTTTGCAGACGATGCCGCTTTAGTTGCCCATTCAGAGCCAGCTCTTCAGCGCTTGACGTCCTGCTTTGCGGAAACTGCCAAAATGTTTGGCTTGGAAGTCAGCCTGAAGAAAACTGAGGTCTTCCATCAGCCAGCTCCCCCCATGACTACCAGCCCCCCCACATCTCCATCGGGCACATAAAACTCAAAACGGTCAACCAGTTTACCTATCTCGGCTGCACCATTTCATCAGATGCAAGGATCAACAATGAGATAGACAACAGACTCGCCAAGGCAAATAGCGCCTTTGGAAGACTACACAAAAGAGTCTGGAAAAACAACCAACTGAAAAACCTCACAAAGATAAGCATATACAGAGCCGTTGTCATACCCACACTCCTGTTCGGCTCCGAATCATGGGTCCTCTACCGGCATCACCTACGGCTCCTAGAACGCTTCCACCAGCGTTGTCTCTGCTCCATCCTCAACATCCATTGGAGCGCTTTCATCCCTAACGTCGAAGTACTCGAGATGGCAGAGGTCGACTGCATCGAGTCCACGCTGCTGAAGATCCAGCTGCGCTGGGTGGGTCATGTCTCCAGAATGGAGGACCATCGCCTTCCCAAGATCGTGTTATATGGCGAGCTCTCCACTGGCCACCATGACAGAGGTGCACCAAAGAAAAGGTACAAGGACTGCCTAAAGAAATCTCTTGGTGCCTGCCACATTAACCACCGCCAGTGGGCTGATATCGCCTCAAACCGTGCATCTTGGCGCCTCACAATTTGGCGGGCAGCAACCTCCTTTGAAGAAGACCGCAGAGCCCACCTCACTGACAAAAGGCAAAGGAGGAAAAACCCAACACCCAATCCCAACCAACCAATTTTCCCCTGCAGCCGCTGCAACCGTGTCTGCCTGTCCCGCATCGGACTGGTCAGCCACAAACGAGCCTACAGCTGACGTGGACTTTTACCCTCTCCATAAATCTTCGCCCGCGAAGCCAAGCCAAAGAAAAATATATATATATATAGATGTGTATGTATATATGTGTGTACATGAGTGTATCCGTATTTAGAGGAAAATATATAGAGTATAGATAAGAATTAATAAGGGAATGAAAGGGAACAGAGGAAATAAGGAGGGAATTAAAAGAGTGACCTTTGTTATATATGAAAATTGAAATCTTTTCCGGGGTGGGGGCTGGGTGGGGAGGAGTTACGGTCACTGCAAAATCAGTTGACGCTTGCGAGTGAATTCGCAAATCCAAATTGAGAGGGATGTGGTTGCCCGACAAGGGATAAAGGGCAACTCAGGAGGGGGAGGGGAGAATGGGATTAAAGAAGTTTTAGATAGGAGAATAAGGGAAATGTTTGATATTGTAGAAATGTTGTCTTACAAAGTGTTCAAAACAAGAAAGCAGAAATAGATAAGAAGGAAAGGTGATGATGAGGAAACGGAAAGGGAAGATAAACAAAGTATGAAATGGCTACGTTGAACTATATAACTTTAAATATTAACAGAATACATAACCAAATCAAAAGGAAGAAACTGCTAAATTTACTGAAAAAAGAAAAAATTGATATAGCATTCGTGAAAGAAACACATTTAACTGAAATGGAGCATAAGAAATTAAAGAGAGATTGGGTAGGACATGTAACAGCAGCATCGTATAATTCAAAAGCTAGAGGAGTAGCTATATTAATCAGTAAAAATGTACTAATTAAAATAGAAGAGGAAATAATAGATCTAACAGGGAGATATGTAATGATAAAATGTCAGATATATTCGGAGTTTTGGAATCTACTCAATGTATATTCACCTAACGAAGAAGATCAAAAGTTTATGCAAGATATTTTTTTGAAGATAGCAGATACGCAAGGGAACCTATTAATAGGAGGGGATTTCAACCTGAATTTGGATTCAAATATGGACAAAACTGGGAAAAAAATTAACAGAAAGAACAAAGTAACCAAATTTATAATTAAATCGGTGGAAGAAATGAAACTTTTGGATATATGGAGGAAACAACACCCAAAGGAAAAGGAATATTCATATTATTCGGGTAGACATAAAACATACTCAAGAATAGACCTATTTTTGTTATCAGCTCGTATGCAAGACAGAGTAAGAAAAACAGAATATAAAGCTAGAATATTATCGGACCATTCACCCTTGATATTGACAATAGAGTTAGAGGACATCCCTCCAAGAATGTATAGATGGAGATTAAACTCCATGCTACTTAAAAGGCAGGATTTTAGAGAATTAATTGAAAGACAAATTAAAATATACTTTGAAATAAATACGGAATCAGTAAAAGATAAGTTTATACTATGGGACGCAATGAAAGCGTTCATCAGAGGGCAAATAATAAGTTATGTAACCAAGATGAAGAAGGACTATAATCAGGAAACAGAGCAGTTGGAAAGGGAAATAGTAAATATAGAAAAAGAATTAGCAATGAAGGAAGATACAACTAAAAGAAGAGAATTGGCAGATAAAAAAATAAAATATGAAACACTACAAACATATAAGGTGGAGAAGAACATAATGAAGACAAAACAGAAATATGAACTAGGGGAAAAACGCACAAAATTCTCGCATGGCAGCTTAAGACAGAACAAACTAAGAGAATGATATTGGCATCAAAGAAAAAAGACAAACAAATCACATATAATCCAACGGAGATTAATGAAAACTTCAGAGAATTCTATGAACAATTATACCAAACTGAAAATGAAGGGAAAGAAGACAAAAGAGATGAATTTTTAACTAAAATTGAACTACCAAAATTACAAATAGAGGAACAAAATAAATTAACAGAACCATTTGAAATAGTAGAAATACAAGAGATAATAAAAAAACTACCAAATAATAAAACACCAGGAGAAGATGGATTCCCAATAGAATTCTATAAAACATTTAAAGATTTATTAATTCCTCCTCTCCTGGAAGTAATCAACCAGATTGACAAAACACAAAGCTTACCAGATTCATGCAAAACAGCAATAATTACAGTAATACCAAAGGCAGGGAAAGATCCACTCGCACCAGCGTCATATAGACCAATATCATTACTTAACACAGATTATAAGATAATAGCTAAACTATTAGCAAACAGATTAGCAGATTATGTACCTAAAATGGTAAATCTAGACCAAACTGGATTTATTAAAAAAAGACAGACAACAGACAATATTTGTAAATTTATTAACTTAATTCATGCAGTAGAAGGGAGTAAAGCACCAACAGTAGCAGTTGCTTTAGACGCAGAGAAGGCCTTTGACAGAGTACAATGGAATTATTTATTCAAAGTATTGCAAAAATTCAGTTTACCAGAGAAGTATATTAATTGGATTAAACATTATATAAGGGGCCATTGCCGAAAGTGACAGTAAATGGATATATATCAAAGCAATTTAACTTAAGCAGGTCAGCACGGCAGGGATGCCCACTATCACCCTTATTATTCGCGTTAGCTATAGAACCACTAGCAGAATTGATAAGAACAGAAAATAAAATAAAAGGGATTAAAAAAAAGACAAGGAATATAAAATCAGTTTATTTGCAAATGATGTTATAGTATATTTAACAGAACCAGAATTATCAATAAAAGAATTACATAAGAAATTGAAGGAATATGGAGAAGTGTCGGGTTACAAGATTCACGCAAATAAAAGTGAAGCAATGCCAATGAATAACGCAGATTTTTTCAAAATTTAAGAAGGAATCACCATTCAGATGGCAAATGCAAGCAATAAGATACCTAGATATACAAATAAATAAAAACCTCGGCCATCTATATAAACTCAATTATTATCCACGAATGAAAAAATTACAGGACGATTTAGAGCAATGGAAAGATTTACTACTAACACTAATAGGAAGGATAAACTGTATTAAAATGAACATTTTCCCAAGGATACAATACCTATTTCAGGCATTGCCAATACACTTGACAGAGAAATTCTTCAAGGAGTTAAAGAAAATAATAAGGAAATTTTTATGGAAAGGGGGGAAACCGAGGATAGCACTAGATCAATTAACAGAATGGTATAAACAAGGAGGCTTACAACTGCCAAACTTTAAAAATTATTATAGAGCCGCACAATTAAGATACCTATCAGATTTTTATCAGACAAGGGAAAAGCCAGATTGGACTAGATTAGAACTAGATAAAACAGGGGAGAAGGTACCTGAACATATATTATATAAATGGGATGAAAAATTGGTACAACGTAGGAATTCTCCAGTATTACATCATCTGCTCAATATTTGGAAGTAAATTCATGTAGAAAGGAATAAAACAAATTACCAATTACCAAAACTAATGCTGATGCAAAATCAGTTAATCCCTTTTACAATAGATAACCTTTCCTTTAGAGAATGGGAGAAAAAAGGGATCAAAAGAATAGAAAATTGTTTTTCAGGTAATAAATTACTATCCTTTGAACAAATGAAGGATAAATATAATATAACTCAAGATACAGTTTTGGCATACTACCAACTGAGTTCCTACTTGAAGGACAAATTGGGAAGTAGTCTGAGGTTACCAGAGGGAAGTAATTTTGAATATGTGATTACAGATACAATGATAATCAAAAAATTTATAACAAATATGTATATTAAACTGCAAGAAAAGGAGAATGAGGAAACAAATGGTAAAACTAAACAAAAATTGGAACAAGATTTAAACATAAAGATAAAGAAGGAAACATGGTAGAAGTTATGCTCTGGAACTATGAGAAATACAATAAACACGAGGTTACGTATGGTACAATATAACTGGATACACAGGCTATACATTACACCTCAAAAGTTAAATAAATGGGACCCAACAGTATCTGACAGATGTTTTTTTTGTAAAAAAGAAGTGGGAACAACAATTCATGCAATCTGGACATGTGAGAAAGTGGAAAACTTTTGGGAAGATCTAAACCAGATATTAAATAAAATTACAGAAAACAATATACCAAAAAACCCAGAGATCTTCCTCCTAAGTAACATAAAAAACAAAGAATTTGGACTTGATTTGGATGGTGCACAAAAAAGATTTGTTATGATAGCTCTTGCCATAGCAAAAAAATGTATTATGTCAACTTGGATATTAGAAGATAACTTGAGAATACAACAATGGTATATAGAAATGAATAAATGTATTCCATTAGAAAAAATAACATATAATTTAAGAAATAATATTGAAATATTTGAACAAATATGGGAGCCTTACATGAAACACAATAGAGAAAACCTACCGGGGACATCTAGCACCTAAATTAATGAAAGGAGAAGGAAATGAAAAGAATTGACTCAGTGGAATTTCTTGTTTATTTTTATTGAATGACAACATTGTTTGACTGGTTTAATGTATCTTAGATTCTGTACTTTAAATGAATGGGGGGGGAGGTAGGGAGGGTGGGATGGGAGGAGGGAGGGGGGGGAGAAAATGACACTGTATATATTTGAAAAGGAAAATGTATGTATCTTGGTCAATGTGGTTTATGGTGTGAAAAATAAAAAAATTAATAGTAATAAGTTCAAGTTTGATCCTGTTTTTATGTTTAAAAAAACTTAAAAGTAACTTTTGTTTAAGTAACCATTTGTCTTGGTGAATTTCTATTGTTGCTGGGTTTTGGGGTCCTCTGGGCCCGAAACAGTTTTTTTTAACCTTCACAGAATAGAGTGCTGTAAGAAAGGGTGGTGACGGAAGAGCAGAGAAGGGAGTCATAAGAAGATTGGTCCTGATGCATTAACAAGGCTGAAAACTGCGGGAGGTGGGGGTCCTACAAAGAAACTTCTACAGGTGTACTGTGGAGAGCATTCTGGCTGGTTGCATAACTGTTTGGTATAGAGGTATCAATGCTCAAGACAAGAAAAAAAACTCCAGAGATATTAAATCAGCCTGCAACATCACGGGCACTAATCTTCACTCCATTGAGGACATCTACAAGAGGCGGTGTCTTAAGAAAGTAGCTTCTATCCTCAAGGATCCCCTCCACTCGGCAATACCCTCTTCCCTCTGCCACCGTTGGGAGGGAGGTACAGAGAATGAAGGTGAGCGCTGAGCAGCACAAAGACAGCTTCTTCCTCTCTGCCATCAGATTCCTGAATGAAGAATGAACTAGTGACACTACCTTACTTTATCTTTTTCTAGCAATATATATATTTATTTATTATGTATTATTTATTATAGTGTCGCCGAGAATGTTCTCCCAGAATCACAGTGTGGCTTTCGCGCAAACAGAGGAACTACTGACATGGTCATTGCCCTCAGACAGCTCCAAGAAAAGTGCAGAGAACAAAACAAAGGACTCTACATCACCTTTGTTGACCTCACCAAAGCCTTCGACACCGTGAGCAGGAAAGGGCTTTGGCAAATACTAGAGCACCTTGGATGCCCCCCAAAGTTCCTCAACATGGTTATCCAACTGCACGAAAACCAACAAGGTCGGGTCAGATACAGCAATGAGCTCTCTGAACCCTTCTCCATTAACAATGGCGAGAAGCAAGGCTGTGTTCTCGCACCAACCCTCTTTTCCATCTTCTTCAGCATGATGCTGAAACAAGCCATGAAAGACCTCAACAATGAAGGCGCTGTTTACATCCGGTACCGCACAGATGGCAGTCTCTTCAATCTGAGGCGCCTCCAAGCTCACTCCAAGACACAAGAGCAACTTGTCCGTGAACTACTCTTTTCAGACGATGCCACTTTAGTTGCCCATTCAGAGCCAGCTCTTTAGTGCTTGATGTCCTGTTTTGCGGAAACTGCCAAAATGTTTGGCCTGGAAGTCAGCCTGAAGAAAACTGAGGTCCTCCATCAACCAGCTCCCCACCATGACTACCAGCCCCCCCCCCCCACATCTCCATCGGGCACACAAAACTCAAAACGGTCAACCAGTTTATCTATCTCGGCTGCACCATTTAATCAGATGCAAGGATCGACAACGAGATAGACAACAGACTCGCCAAGGCAAATAGCTCCTTTGGAAGACTACACAAAAGAGTCTGGAAAAACAACCAACTGAAAAACCTCACAAAGATTAGCGTATACAGAGCCGTTGTCATACCCACACTCCTGTTCGGCTCCGAATCATGGGTCCTCTACTGGCATCACCTATGGCTCCTAGAACACTTCCACCAGCGTTGTCTCCGCTCCATCCTCAACATTCATTGGAGTGACTTCATCCCTAACATCGAAGTACTTGAGATGGCAGAGGCCGACAGCATTGAATCCACGCTGCTGAAGATCCAACTGCGCTGGGTAGGTCACGTCTCCAGAATGGAGGTCCATTGTCTTCCCAAGATCGTGTTATATGGCGAGCTCTCCACTGGCCACCGAGACAGACGTGCACCAAAGAAGAGGTACAAGGACTGCCTAAAGAAATCTCTTGGTGCCTGCCACATTGACCACCGCCAGTGGGCTGATCTCGCCTCAAACTGTGCATCTTGGCGCCTCACAGTTCGGCGGGCAGCAACCTCCTTTGAAGAAGACCGCAGAGCCCACCTCACTGACAAAAGACAAAGGAGGAAAAACCCAACACCCAACCCCAACCAACCAATTTTCCCCTGCAACCGCTGCAACCGTGTCTGCCTGTCCCGCATCGGACTTGTCAGCCACAAACGAGCCTGCAGCTGACGTGGACATTTACCCCCTCAATAAATCTTCGTCCGCCAAGCCAAGCCAAAGAAAATAATGTAATTTGATTTCTATAAATGTTTGCACTGTGATTCTGCTCCAAAACAACACATTTTGTGAAATGTTCATGACATTGAAAATCTATACAAATAAATAAATAGATAGATACATTTTGTTTCATGGATATGAGAGTCTCAGATGGTTAGTATAAACTGTTCCTTTGGCCGTTCAGCATTCTCACTGTCTGTGGGAAGAAGCTGTTCCTCAGCCTGGTGGTGGTGTTCATTGACTTCAGCTTGGCATTTAATATGATCATTCCACAGAGGCTGGTGGAGAAGCTGTCCTCGCTGTGACTCAACATCTCTCTCTGCAACTGGATTCTAGACTTCCTAACAGAAAGACCACAGTCTATCCAGGTCAGTAGCAGAATGTCGATAATCATCACACTGAACCTCAGGACTGTATGCTCAGCCTGTTCTTATTCACGCTACTGATTCACGACTGCATCGCCAGATCCAGCGCCAACAGTGTCAACAAATTTGCAGAAGACTCAAAGGTAATTGGCCTCATCAGCTGCAATAATGAATTGCACGACAGAGATGGAAAATCTTGTGAAAATGATGCGAGAATAACAACCTGAGTCTCAATGTAGACAAGATGAAGGAGATAATCATGGACTTTAGGAGGACCAGGAATGACCACCTTCCACTACCCATCAACAACTCTGTAGTAGAGAAAATGGAGAGCACAAGTTCCTTGGAGTTCACTTAACTAGTGACCTATCATGGACACTCAACATCTCCTCACTTGTCGAGAAGTATCTGCACTTCCCAAGAAGACTGTAGTGGGCAAGGCTACCGGACACCATAATGCCAAGCTTCTACAGGAGCTCTATCGAGAGCATCCTGACCGGCTGCATCTCAGTACGATACAGTTGCTGCAGGGAAATGGATCGAGGTCAATCCACAGGACCATAAGCGTGGCAGAGAGGATCACTGGAGTCTCCCTCCCCTAACATTCATATAAACCACTCTCCAAAAATAAATAAAAATAGAGCACAAAAAGTACCCCTCCATAAATCTTCGCCTGCGAAGCCAAGCCAAAGAAAGGATTCAGGAATCTGATGGCCGCGGGGAAGAAGCTGTCCTTGCGCGGCTGCAGGCTCGTTTTGAAGCTGCTGTACCTCCCCACCCCCGCCCCCCCATGATATCTGGATGGTTGTCTGAAGAGGGTGTGCAAAAGCAGTGAGGGCCCCTTCCACCTGCACACAGCATCTTGCAGCGGGTCCCCCCTAGGATCAGAACCAACACACCAGGCTGAGGAAGAAGAGAATGCTCCCACTAACCATCTCACCTATTCATCAAACAACATTGATTGATTTGCATATCTGAGAAGTTGTCCTGCACATGTATTGTTTGCCTGGACGTGTGTTAAGTCTGGTTGTGTGTCTGCGTGTTTTGCACCGAGGTGGGGGTGGAGGCTGAGACGGGGAGGATGCATTGGCAGGTTGAATGAATTATGGGGGGTGCATTACTGGCAGGGGTTTGTTGGAGACGGACGCACGCACGCGCAGCTCCCGGCCCCGCAGCAGCGCAGCTCCCGGGCGCGCGGCTGCGCAGCTCCCCCCGCCACGCGCGTGCAGTGACGTCACGGGCTGGCTGCGGCTGCCTTTGGCGACGGTGCCGTGGCGACCGCTCGGAGGCGGGATGGGACGTGCGATGGCTTCGCCGCGGAAAGGATCGCTGCGAGCGGTGCAGGTCGCCACCGACGGCCTGCAGGGCCAGGTACCGGCTGCCTGGATCCAGAGGGCCGGGGGCTCTGTGCCAGGGAAGGGCAGATGCCGACCTACCGGGGAGTGGGGGGGGGTGGGGTATTAGGCGCGCTGGGAACCCGGGAAGGGGGGGTGGGGGGTGGGGGGACATGGAGCCTGGGACAGGGCGCAGAGTTTTGGCCAAGACTCGGGGCTCTAGAGCAGAAGAGATCTTATTCAGGAGTCAATGGGTTATAGATCCATAAAACAGTGGACCAGAAAACGGCTATTCAGCCCATCGAGTCTGGCCCCTCCATTGAATCATCAATGGATCAATTTCCCCACTCAGCCCCTCCACCACCCCATTAACCTTTGATGCCCGGGGCTAATCCAGAACCCATCAATCTCTGCTTTATAAGAGGCTCTGTAAAATCTCCCCTTTAACGGGACAGCAAGGCTAGTGGAGCGGATGGTCCACTGCTGTTATAGCCCCAACGATCGGGATCAGAGTTCAAATCTGGTGCTGTGTGTTTGTACGTACCCCCAGGGTCTGTGTGGGTTCCCCCGGGGGGTGGGGGGCTCATGTTTCCTCCCACCTTACTGGGGGTTGCAGGTCAATGGGCTTGTATTATATGTCGAAAATAAAAGCCCACCTTACTGGGGGTTGCAGGTGTCGGACTCTGGCTTTACCCTACCCTCAATTTAGTCTATGTGTCGTCTGAGTCCAGCGTGCTCATTGAATGAAGTGATAGGAGAAGGTATTCGGTTTAACAATCAGGTTATTACACAGCACAAGAATAAAGCTTAACAGAGCTCTGGTTCAGTTGTTAGTTCATAGGTCACCTGCACAGTGAGCTATTCCCCAAGACTGACCTCTACTGTCCAGTCTCTACAGTTTATATAGCTCAACCTTATCATACAGAACAAAAGTTGGCTTTCTTTGCTAGATTTCTTGCATAAGATTTATCACAAGTAATTTCCTGCTCTGCAGATATCTGGGGTGTGGAGCTCCCATCTTAATCCTCAAGGCCAGAATATCCTGTTGTTTTGATCAGAAATCAATTCATACCCCAGATATTTCTAATTATTTCTTTGTCCTCATCTGGCCATATTCTTCTGTTCTACTCAACACCTCCTTCTGTCTTAGCCTTCTTACTGAGTTAGTTTCCATTCTCTTTGTTTCTGACAGTCTCTGTCAGGATTCTCTTTGTTCTTGTTTGGCCATCGTCTCCTGTGCTAATCAACACCTCCTTTTGCCTTAACCTTCCTACTAAATTGTTTCCTACCTATCCTCTCTTTTGCATTTTGGGAGCAGGCAATTCTAAACCTACTGTAATCAGCCAACTTTGCTACATACTCTGGCTGCCCCTTACTTACATTACTCTTTCCCTTCACCATGAGGTAAATATTAAATTGTTACATAGTACTGGATTCATGTATACAAATTGAATAGTACATAAGCATATATTCTACATATTTTCTATGATTAATTAACCCCTATATTCCAACACAGGTCAATGGGTTTGTATTATATGTCGAAAATAAAAGCCAACCATTTCAACTCTGTGGCCCACTCCTGCGGTGTCGTGTCTGTCCGTGGTTTTGTGTACTGTCAAACCATCAGTAAATTGGAGGAGCCTCACCTAATTTTCCATCTCGGCCCTCTCCAGCTGGATGGCATTAATATCGACTTTTCTGAATTCTGCTAGCCTACTTACTCCCTGTTCTTCCTCTCCTCCATCCCTCTGCCTTTTTCTCCTCCAGCTCTCTACCCTGTTTCCTCTCCACATGCAGAGCCATAACACTGTTTTGCTTGCTGAGTTTCTCCAGCATTGTGTTTTTCACTTCAACACCGGTGTCGAGAGACTTTTGTGTTTTACTTCTGCCTTAAATGCACCCATTTGATGATTTAAAAAAAAACCCACCACTATAATAATGTCTCATTTCTGGCTATTGCTATTTGGTTTCAAACTAGCATACAATCTAAGTGCGAGCCCTTTGGTCCACCATGAACACTGCTTTCAGCATTGGCCCATTGCCTTTTATGCTGTGGTATTTCAAGTGCTCATCTGAACAATTATTAAATGTAAGAGCCTCTACTTCTATCTATACTTATTGTAACTTTGTACAGTTCAATCAGGCTTGTAGCTGAAACATTTCACCTAGGAACCATTCCACCTAGGAACCATTCCACCTAGGAACCATTCCACCTAGGAACCATTCCACCTAGGAACCATTCCACCTAGGAACCATTCCACCTAGGAACCATTTCACCTAGGAAACATTTCACCTAGGAAACATTCCACCTAGGAAATATTCCACCTAGGAACCATTCCACCTCGGAACCATTCCACCTAGGAAATATTCCACCTAGGAAACATTCATCCTTGTGAATCCCCCTGTGATATTTTCAGTACATTTATATTCTTCCTATCATGTGATGATTCACAAATGTAGATACTATTTCGATTGTAGCATAACCTTCCTATTCTTAGAAACCTTAGTTGTAGACTGATTTCACCAATTTTCTCATTGTACTGCTGCCTTCAGTGATCTTTGAACATCTACACTAAGGCCCCTTTGTCCCTTGATACTTCCTTGGGTCTTAACATTCAACGTTTATATCTTTGTCTTCTTTATTCTGATGTATAATACATTTTTCAGGATTAAACTTCAATTGCCATTTCTCTGCCTGTCTTGCAATTTACCAGTTTCATCCTGGAGCCACCCATCAACAGCACCATCAATTTTTGTGCTGTCTTCAAACTTACTTATTATTTCCTCCATTTACAGATGGTGCAGCGTGTGGTGAATGAGCACAGCGAAGAGACTGAGATAACTGGCTGTGAGCTCTGGTATCACAATTGCTTTATTTTGAATCTTGCACTGCTGCCTTTAAGCTCAATCTCAGTCCCACCCCTAATGTCCCGCTGCTTGCGTATGTGACCTCTGGTCTGGACAAGTGGGGCAGGTTCGCCACTACAAGCTTGTGCATCGCCACACATCCACCGCCCCACCCCCCCCCCCCCCCCCCGAACCAGCCTCAATAATCTCAGGATGTGTCAAGGTAGAGGTGTGCTGTTTCAGTGGCCGACCTCCATGTACTAGTGGGGGGACCTGCACTGGGTGCGACATGTCCACAGGCACTGGTTTCAAATGATCCAGCATGAATAACTTCTTTTTTCCCCCATTATCAAGGGCGAACATTGAAGCGTTTCTTTATAGCACCTTATATGGGCCTTGGTTATTCAAGGGGAGTCCTGTATGTGTCCCTGCGCACGAACACAAACTCACAGGAAGAGAAGTCCAGGGGGTAGATGCAGGGCAGTTGACTGTGTCACAGTGGTGCGATAGAATCCAGTTTGTCATGAAGCTTCTCAAGGACTACGATGGTGTTGGCGTCATGCTTAGTTGCTGGAAGGAGGAATTGTCCAGGCACTGTGATGGTCTCTCCATAGATTAGTGCAGCTGAGGAGGTCCTGAGGTCGTCCTTTGGTGCCGTGTAAATGCCCTCGAGAACCCAGGGAAGTTCATCCACCCAGTTGGGCTTATGGATGTGTGCCATCAGTGCCGATTTGAGGTGGCGGTGGAAGCACTCGACTAGTCCATTGGCTTGAGGGTGGTAAGCTGTGGTATGGAATAGCTGGGTGCCAGGAGTCTGGAGAGTTGTGTCCACAGGGTGGACGGGAATTGTGCTCCCTGGTCAGTTGTAACATCTGCCGGGTCACCGAAGCGGGAGACCTAAGTGGTGAGGAAAGCCCTGGATCATGCCTCAGTGGAGACGTCCGGGATGGGTATGGCCTCTGGCCAGTGAGTGCATCTGTTCATCACTGTAACAGGTAGTGGGACGCTCGCGAGCCTGGCAGGGGTCCGACTATGTCAAGATGGACATATTGGAACCTTTAGATTGAGGCATCGAACTATTAGAGTTGATGCTTGGTGTGCTGGTGGACCTTGGATGTCTTTAATTTTTCACCTACTTCGTGACTTGTTGATGCAGGCCGTGCCAAACCAATTTTGCAGATACTAGCTGCACTGTTGAGCAGATGGAGGGGTGCGATTAAACCGTGGATTATGCTGAAAGCCATTCTCCTCCACTGGGCAGGGATGAGAAGATGGGGCTGGCCAATGGAAACGTTGCAGAGGAGTGTAGTGCCGTTGGCATCAAGCGGGAGATCTTGGAGCTGCAATCCTGTGATTACCTTTCTGAAGCTGAGTGTCTCGGGGTTTTTCTGTTGTGCCCAAGCCAGATCACAGTAGTTGATGTCCTGTGACATAGGCCTGGAAAGTGCGTCAGCAATCATGTTGTGCTTTCTGGACAGGTGCCAGATTGCAGTGGTGAACTCCGAGGCATAGGATAACTGTCTCTATTGTTGGCAGAGCACAGGTCGGAGGACTTTGCGAAGGCAAAAGTAAGCAGATTGTGGTCAGTGTAGACAGTGAATGGGTGCCCTTCCAGGAAGTGGCAGACGGACAGGTAGAGGGCGAGTTGTCCTCTTGTCAAATGCACTGTACCTCAATTCAGGCAACCACAGGTGTTGACTGAAGAAAATGATGGGTTGCCATGAGTCATCAGGACCGCGTCCACGGCTGTGTTGGACGAGTCGACTGTGAGGGCTGTTGGTACATCCATCTGTGGGTGTACTGGCATTGTAGTATGGGCCAGGGCTTCTTTAGTCTGCTCGAACGCACTGTGCGTCTCCTCTATCCATTCAAGCTCCTTCGATGAGGCCGACATTAACATGAAGAGAGGGGGCGTAATTTTGGCTGCTGTAGGGATGAACCTCTTGTAGAAATTCACCATGCCCATGAATTCTTGAAGCCCCTTGTCGGTCTGGTGAACTGCTGGATGGCATCAACTTTGTCTGGTAAAGGGGTGGCGCTGGCTGGGGTGATCTTATGGCCCAGAAAGTCTATTTCCGTGAGGCCAAATGGACACTTCTCTGGGTTAACGGTGAGGCCAAACTGTTCGAGGCGAGTTAACAGCTGGCGGAGGTGCGTCATGTGTTCTGCTGGCGAGCTGCTGGCTACCAGGATGTCATTGAGATAGATGAAGAGCAAAGGCAAGTCTCTGCTGACCACATCCATGAGGCACTGAAAGGTCTGAGCCGCATTTTTCAAGCATACATAAGAACTCGAACAGGCCAAATGGGGTGATGATAGCAGGGATCTCATGGTATCCCTGGATTAGGTCAACTTTGGAGGAAAGTTTTGTGCCGTGAAGATTTGCTGCAAAATCCTGGATATGGGGGATTGGGTAGCGGTCCAGTGTCATTGCATCGAGACGTCTGAAATTGCCGCAGGGGCTCCATACTAGTATGGCTTCTCCTTTCATCGGTTGGGCAACGTACTATGTCAGGAATCCTTCTTGATTTCGCCACTCTGGTGGCGATTACATTGTAAATGCCAAATGCAATGTACTAGTTTGGAAGAAGTGCAAGTGAATAACTGAAGAATATTTGGGTTTCTTGGTGGGAAGGAAAGAGTTGAGAGGACAGGTGCTGGATCTCTTGCAGCTGCTGAGGAAAGTGCCATTTAAGTGGTTGGAAGGGGCGAAAGATGTGTGTAAACACAATTCCCATTTTTGCCAGTGTGATGTCTATTAAAAGCAGGTAAATTTCCTTGCCAGTGTGATGTCTATTAAATGCAGGCAAATTTCCAACTCATCGGTTAGTAGCTGCCATGACATTTAAAGAAGACCCAACCACGCAGATTCAGGGATGGTGGGGGAGCCACAGGTTAAGATAAGAACATTGGTCCCTGAGGCTTCTGCTCTTTACCATCCCGCTGTCCAACGTACTTGATGAACTCTGAGTCAGATTACAACATCAGAGAGTGCCGTGTGATGCACTTCACTGAAACATGGTTAAACGAGGACATTGCAAACACGGCAATACAGCCCAAGGGCTACACCCTCCACCGCGCTGACTGGACACTGGCATCAGGAAAAACCACGAGAGGTGTTATTTGTGTCATCATCAACTCATTGTGGGGCACTGATGTGATGGTCATGTCCCAGACCTCCTCCCCCCAACCTGGAACATCTGGCAATGAAGTGCTACCCATTTTACCTGCTGAGGGAGTTCACTGCCATTATCCTGGTTGCAGTGTACATTCCACCCCAGGGTAACATCAAGCTGGCACTGGAGAGCTGAGCACTCTGGTCATTGCAGGGGACTTCAATCAGATCATCCTGGAGAAGACTCTGACAAATTACCACCAACACATCACGTGTGAGACCAGAGAAGCCAACACACTCAACCACTGCTACACCATCATGAAGAACGCCTCCTGGGCCATACCATGACTACACCGGCAAGTCTGACCACCTGGCTGTAATTCTATTCCTGGTGTACAAGCAGAGAATGAGGTTTGCAGCACCAGTAATGAAGACGGCGAAAGTATGGTCAAGGGAGGTGGAGAAGCATATGTAGGACTGCTTTGAATTGGTGGACTGGACTCATCCATAGACTTGCATGAATATGCAACAGGTGTCACCGACTTCCTCAAGGCCAACACTGGGAATTCCCCAACTAGAAGCCTTGGATGAATCAGAGGATTCACAACATGCTGAAGGTGAAATCAAGGGCATTTAAGGCTGGGGATCCAGATCGCAACAAGAAGTCCAGGTATGACCTGCGGAAGGGTACCTCTGACCAAAGTGGCAAGTCCAAAAGAAGCTAGAGAGAGATACAGGCCAGCTGTGACAGGGTGTGTAGGCCGTGACAGGGTGTGCAGGCCATGACAGCCTAGTAAGCGAGGGCGAACAGCATAGATGGCTGTGATACTTCTTTACTCGATGAGCTGAACACTTTCACTGCCCGCTTTAAGAAGGAGAACCCAACAGTGCCTATGAGATCCCCTGCAAAGGCAGAGGACCCTGTAATATCTGTCTCAAAGGCTGATGTCAGAACATCATTCAAGAGGGTGAACCCTTGGAAAGCATCAGGCCCTGACGACATACCTGGCAGGGTACAGAAAATCTATGCCAACCATCTAGCTGGAGTGTTTATGGACATTTTCAACCTCTCATTGCTGAAGTCAGTGGTTCCCTCCTGCTTCAGAAGGGTATCAGTTATCTTGGTGTCCAATAAGAGCAGTGCGAGCTGCCTCAATGACTGTCGCTCAGTAGCATTAACTTCTACTGTAATGAAATGATTTGAGAGGCTGGCCATGGTTAGAATTAACACGTACCACAGCAAAAGTCTGGACCCCTGCAATTTGCTTATTGTCACAATTGCTCTACAGCAAATGGAATTTCGCTGGCTCTCCATTCAGCTCTGGATCACCTTGAAAACAGAAATTCATACATATGGCTGCTCTTTGTAGATGTCAGCTCAGCCTTCAACACATTTATTCCCTCAATGCTGGTTTAGAAGCTTCAAATCCTGGGCAACTGGATCCTGACTCCCTCATTGGAAGACCACAGTCTGTATGATTTGGAAACAATGTCTTTTCCTCACTGACTATTAACACAGGTGCACCTCAAGGATGTTTGCTTAGCCCACTGCTCTACATTCACTATACACTTATCAATGTGTGGCCAGGCTCAATTCCAAAGCTATCTACAAGTTTGCCGATGACACCACAGTTGTCGGTAGAGTCACAAACAGCACTGAGGAAGTGTACAAGAGGGAGAGAGATCAGCTCATTGAGTGGTCTCATGTCAACAACCTTGCATTCAATGTTTGCAATACCAAGGAGAAGATTGTTGACTTCAGGAGGAAGTCAGGAGTACAAGATCCAGTCCTCTTCAAGGGCTCAGTAGTGGAGAGGGCAGGAACTTAAATTCCTGGTGTCAACATCTCTGAGGATCTGTCCTGGACATGTTGATGCAATCACAAAGAAGGCTCGGCAGCGGCTATACTTTGTGAGCTGTTTGAGGAGATTTGGTATGTCATCGAAGACTCTCAAAAACTTCTACAGGTGTACTGTGGAGAGCATTCTGTTCGTTTGCATCACTGTCTAGTTCAGACCTGCCAATGCTCAAGTTAACCCGGCCTGCGACATCACAGACACCAGGCTTCACTCCATTGAGAACATCTGCAAGAGGGGTTGTCTTAAGAAAGCAGCCTCTATCCTCAAGGACCCCTATCACCCAGCCCCCTACACACTGCTACCATCAGGAAAATGGTACAGGACTTTAAAGACAAACACTTGGGAGCACAAGGACAGCTTCTTCCCTGCCGCTGCCATCAGATTCCTGAATAATCAATGAACCAAAGACACTACCTTACTTTGACTTTTCATGCACTATTTTTAATTTATTTTTGTAAAGTGGATTATATGACTGTTTGCACTGTGACCTGTTCATTGACTTTTCCAATGATTGATAATACTGCTTCCTGGGGGGGTGGGGGTGGGGGGGGGGGGGGAAATATATATATTGTGCCTATTTTTAAAAATGCATATTGAATAGTTCTAGTGGTTATTTTAAACAGAACATGCAAATATGTGCTCTTCCCCACCTCACCCCTCAACAATATCACAATTTACATAGAAATAGGTCAGCTGGGACTTTTCTCTGTGGAGCAGGTTGGAGGTAAAGAGGAGTATTTGTGGAGGTCTGTAAATCAAGAGAGACTTGGATGAGATAAATAGTTGTGATCTTTTTCCCAGGGTAGGGGAATCTAAAACTAGAGGCCTTGGTGAAAGGAAAAAGATTGAAAAGGGTGTATCTTTTTTTGCACAGAAGGTGATGAATATATGGAACAAGCTGCCAGTGGAAGTCATAGAAGCAGGTACGATTGTCACAGTTAAAATACAGGTGGATAGTTTTGTAGACATTTAGAGAGATGTAGGCCAAACACAGACAAATAACTTGAATTGACAGGGTCAAATTGGACTGAAGCACCTGTTTCTGTAATGTCAAACACATTAACTAAATATTGGATTATCAATCAGTCCAAATTGTACTGAACAATCATTAAAGTTCAAATATATTGTCAGAGTACATACATGTCATGTCATCACACAACCCTGAGATTATTTTTACTGGAGGTCAGGAAGAATTTCTACTTATCTGTAGTGTAAAAAACTGTACTCAAGAAAATGTATTGGTGAGAAATTTAAACAAACTGACTATGCAAATAGAGAAAAAGATTTCAGTAATAAATAATATGCAAAATAAAAAACCTTAAACGGGTCTCTGAGTCTTTTTAGGAGTCTGATGGTTGAGGGGTGGCAACGATTTCTGAATCTGGTGGCTTGATTCTTGAGGGACATAGCGCTTTCCTGCTGGCAGTAGTGGGAATAGACCATGAGCTGGATGGTATGGAACCTTGATGATTGCTGCTGCTCTCTGACAGCAGCTTTCCATGTAGAAGTTCTTGATGGGAGGGAGAGCTTTGCCTGTGATGTTCTTGGCTGTATTCACTACCTTTTGTAGGGCTTTCAACTAAGGTATTGGGGGGCCCCCCTCCCCCCCCCACTCTATACCAATCTGAAATGTATCCAGTCAGCACACTTTTCACTACACATTTTTTAACATATCTTTATTGAGTTTAATAAAAAAAATATTAATCCAATATATGGTATGAAATGTATGAAAAAAATAATAATACCTCTAATAATACCTAAAGCATATATGGTATAAATTGTGTGTACCCTTCTCAATCAAATCAATTTTCAAAACACTTCAAAAGAAAAAAAGAGAAAAAAAAAACCCTATTAATCAAGCCCTCATCTCTAAACAAGGTTAATTTGCATATTTAAAATACATAGGAAACAAAAGATTACATTGGGAAACCAGACAACACTGCTTAGGAGCATCCAAGTACCCTATTTTTAAAAAAATAATGGTAATACTCCATGAATGGGGCCCACTTTGTATAAAAATTCCTCTTTACATTTTTGACATAATATCTGATTTGTTCTAAACTTAGGAAGGACATAACCTCCTGTAACCATTGAGTATGGGTAGGTGGGGTACCTTCTTTCCATTTCATCAGAATTGCCCATTGTTACGAGCCCAGAAGACCTCAAACCCAGCAGCAATAGATATTCATCAAGACAAATGGTTACTTAAACAAAAGTTGCTTTTAATTATCTTTAAACATGAAAATAGAATCAAACTTTAACTTATCACTATTGACTTACTTTACCTAAATTAACCCCCTTCTAATCCTAAGCGCACGTGTATGTAATGTTCAGAAAAGTTATTTGGTTCGCAATCCAATCTCACTTCTCATTACTCCAAGTTCACTGGTTGCAAGTAATTCTTATACTGTGCACAGAATTTAACATTTCTAAAGTTCACCAGGTTTTGGTGCTTGAAAGGTAAATGGTTACCACTCAGGAAGGTTCTTGTCAGTTTTCAGAGAGAGATTTGTTGTTCCTGTTACTTCCATCAGCCATCTGACGAAACTTGCCCCCTTCAAGGTTCTCCAGATGATAACCTCTTTCTTTCAGGTCACCACAGAGTGCCTTTTTGTTTTTTTTAAAATTCCAAGTGAAACATTAGACAGCCAGTCCTCTCCTCTTGCATGAACCACAAAGGCTTTGACCAGGCTGAATCAAGCATTTACAACCTGTCTTCCACATGGGGTTTTCCACAAGCTTGCAAGCTTGTCCTGTTCCAGTCCCTGTTCCTAGCTGTAACACTGTAGAAGTGATCTGCCTTCTCTCTCTTTCTCTCTCTCTCTGAGAGAAAGCCTGTTTGACTCTCTCTGCTTGCAAAACCACATGACCTTCTTAGAACAGTTCCAGACAATCTGTTGCCTTTTTGTAAACAACAATCTATTAGTGAAGTCTCTTGGGCACTCTCCAAAACTCTTGCAAAGACTGTTGGCCCGAACATGTCTAGCATGGGGCAGAGCTCCAGTATTTTAAATAAGATCTGTTTAAAAGTGTTTGTATGTGACCTACTCCAATAAACCTTTCCCAATTTACTTCCCAAAAAAACATATCTATACACTCTGTCACACCATCAATGAGGCAAATACTAAAATGTACTTTTGTGATGGTGAGTAGTATTTTTCTTATTTAGAAAAAATAATTAGAGCAATTAAGGGGCATGGTTCTAATTTGACCTTAAAAAATAGTTGATAAAGTTTGAAAGTAATTTTTCCAAAAATTTTCTAAACTAGAGCAAGACCAAAACATACGTTTTGAAGCCTCAAAAATTTTACATTTATCACATAATGGATCGATATCAGAATAAAAGTGAGATAACTTGAAATATGTGCTCTACGTACCCCTCCCTTTGATTTGCAACAAACAATGTCGCGCACAAAATGAGGGTTCATTAATCAGATTTAGAACAATATCCCAACCCTCATCTGGAAGTGACAAATCCAGGTCATGCTCCCAAACACTCTTGATCTTAGCTATTCTCAAATCCATCAAATCACTATAAATAATTGATATTGAGCCACTATGAGAAAATTAAAAGTCAAAAAGTGAATCAAGAATGTTTGTTTCAGAAATCTGTGGAAAATCAGAAAGCTTGGACTGAACAAAATGTTGGACGTAAATATCTTGAAAAAATGACTATTGGGTCATTTAAATTTTGCCCTCAATTGTTCAAAACAAACAAAATGATCTCAAATAAAAATATCTTTAAAATTATTAATCCCGACTCTACACCACTCTCTGAAAACTGCATCTGGCAGAAAGTTTTCTTTAAAAAAAAAGGATGATTGGTTATCATAGGACTGGCTAGAGAAAAACTCTTGATTCCAAAAAATTTCTAAATTGTGCCCATATTCTCAACCTATGTCTCATTATCAGGTTATTTGTTAATTTAGAAAAAGAAAGGACTGTCAACATAGATTTTTAAAGAAAAATATGTTGGGCTGTGTCCACTACATTTTGTGGGGGTTTATGCTCAGGGTTATTGATGTCCTCATACCAGACCATGATGCAACTGGTCAGCACACTTTCCACTACGTATCTGTAAAAGTTTGCCAAAATTTTCAATGTCATACCAAACCTTCGCAATCTTCTGAGGAAGTAGAGGCGCTGACATGCTTTCTTCATGTTGATATTAGTGTGTTGGGTCCAGGAAAGGTTCTCCATGATGGTGACTCCTTGAAATTTTAATTTGCTCACCCTCTCCACCTCTGATTCCCCGGTGATCACTGGATTGTACCCCTCTGGTTTTTCCTTCCAAAAGTCCACATTCAGCTCCTTTGTTTTGGTTAAATTGAGTGCAAAGTTGTTGTTAGTGCACCATTCAGCCAAGTTTTCAATCTACCTCCTACATGCTGACTCATTATCCCTATTTTATACAACCCGCTACCATGATATTGTCAGCAAGATACATAATTGGTGTTGTTGTACCAAGCCATACAGTCAAAGGTGTAAAGCGAGTAGAGCAAGGGGATAAATATGCAGCCCTGTGGAGCTCTGGTGCTGATAGAGATTGTGGAGGAGATGCTCTCATCAATTCTCACTGATCGTGGTCTGGAGGTTAGGAAATCCAGGATCCATTTACACAGTGGGGTGTTGAGGCCCAGGTCTTGGAGTTTGCTGAACAGTTCTGAGGGGATGATGGTGTTGCTGTTGTACGCTGAACTGTAGTCAATAAAGAGCATCCCACGTATGTGTCTTTGCTGTCCGGGTGTTCAGAGTTTTATGTCGAGCCAATGAGATAGCATCCGCCATAGACCTTTTGCTGTGGTAGACAAATGGGAGTAGATCCATGTCACAGCTCAGTCGACAGCCTCTCAAAACACTTCATCACTGTGGATGTGAGTACCACTAGTCGGTTGTCATTTAGGCAGGTTGCCACACTCTTCTTGGGCACCAGAATGGTTGAGGCCTATTTGAAATAGGTGGGCGCCAAGCCCTGCCTGAGTGATATGTTGAAGGTATCCATGAATATATTGGCAAGTTGGTCAGCATGGATTTTCAATACTTGGCTGGGTACTCTGTCCTGACCAGATGCTTTCCTTGGATTCACTCTCAGGCAACCTGCATGTCATCCTCTGATATTGACAGTAGAGAATCATCAGGGACATGGCGATGTGCAGTGGCTCTTCCTTGTTCTGGTCGGCCAATGGGGTGTAGAAGGCATTGAATTCACCTTGGAGTGAAGGTTTGCATTTAGACTCCTGTTGAGAGAATAACTGTGTTAAAGTATTATGATGCAGGTGGAGGTGATTGACAGTGATTGGTTCCATTTAGTGGTTGACTAAAGACCAGGGGTTTCTTTAAGCAGTCCTTGTACCTCTTCTTTGGTGCACCTCTGTCTCGGTGGCCAGTGGAGAGCTCGCCATAGAACACGATCTTGGGAAGGCGATGGTCCTCCATTCTGGAGACGTGACCCATCCAGCGCAGTTGGGTCTTCAGCAGCAAAGAGGTACAAGGACTGCCTAAAGAAATCTCTTGGTGCCTGCCACATTGACCACCGCCAGTGGGCTGATCTCGCCTCCAACCGTGCATCTTGGCGCCTCACAGTTTGGCGGGCAGCAACCTCCTTTGAAGAAGACCGCAGAGCCCACCTCACTGTCAAAAGACAAAGGAGGAAAAACCCAACACCCAACCCCAACCCACCAATTTTCCCTTGCAACCGCTGCAACCGTGTCTGCCTGTCCCGCATCGGACTTGTCAGTTACCAACGAGCCTGCAGCAGACGTGGACATACCCCTCCATAAATCTTCGTCCGCGAAGCCAAGCCAAAGAAAGACCGGGGGATAGAGATTCAAAATACAGTAGTGTGTAAAAGATACAAGTGAGATGTGAGGAAAAACCAGGATTTGTTATTTGGAAACTGCTTGTGTGGACATTGGAAAAAGCTCAAAAGGGAATTGGGTTGACTCAAAGAACAAAATAATGTGTCGAGCTAAGGGGAAAGAGCAGGGGCGTGGATTAGTCCACAGCGAATCAAAATACATTTAATGGCCTCCACCTGTGTTGTAACAATATAATTCTATACCACACCATTTTGTTCTGTTCAAGGTTGATTCCTTATTAAAGAAATTGAAGCAACCTGAAAAAAGAGAGGAAGTTTATGAGAGGTAAGTTGTTTTAATATTTGGTATATAATACAAAAATGTGAATGTTAACTTTCAGTACTGTGTCTTTGAAAATATGATTCCATGTGTGTTGGAATAGTGCGACATTACAGTTTCTGATGTGTCGTTATATCGTCATTATTGCCATGTTGAATGTGGCTAATGGATGATTGTTTTTTTTTTATTTTGGATAATAATGGACTCTTTTATTTTAGAACAACAGCTTAGAGGTTTTGATCTGTCTTAGACTGATTTAGACACACATCTGGATCGTAAACATTGCGAGAATAGTCGTGTATCCCCTTCTCTCTCTCTCTCTCTCTCTCTCTCTTCTCTCTCTCTCTCTCTGTCTCTCTCTCACACTCTCTCTCTCTCTCTCTCTCTCTCTCCTCTCTTTCTTCCCCCTCTCCCCCTTTCTTCTCTCCATCGCCACCAAAGTTCTGATAACTCGTGAATGTTGGTGATGTATATATCTCAAGGTAGCATGATGAGCATTTACTCGGTCGGGTCGCTGGGTTTGAGAGCGGCATCATATGTTTCCTGCCCCCGGGACTGCTTCTCCGAATCATGCCCCTTCTCCTCTGGGGTTTTATGGCCTTTGGCCACCGAGGCACTTCCGTGATTTCCTCCCTTTTTCCATTTCATTCTCCTGTTCTGGAACCAGATCTTAATCTGGCGCTCCGTTAGGCACAGAGCACTGGCGATTTCGATTCGCCTCCGGCGCGTCAGATGATTGTATTGTTGATGGTACTTTTACTCATTTCTGTGCTCTCCTTCCATTATTTATCTATTGTTATTTTCTCCCCCATCAGGATCTTGCTGAATAATTGCTTCCTTTTAACAGATTCAGTAATGTTCGTTGAACTATTTTAGTTTTACAACCTTAAAATGTCACACTGCTTTGAATTAAGAATATGTAGCAACCAATGAAAACAGTCAGGTTTTCAACATTTCTGATCTAGACCCTGCTTTAGGACCAAGTATGTGAAGTGGACATAGTCTGTATAAAGAGGTGATGGGGAGGTGTAAGGCAGGAGCTGTCAAGCAATAGTGACTCCAGATGAAGAGGGGTTGCAGAGCATATGGAGCTAGGTGGGAGAAAGAAGAGTGGCAATAGAGACAGAGGTCAGAAGGAGATGTGGATCCTCTAAGGACTGCAGAACATGGACTCTGATTCAAAGGAAGGAAGGTGATGAGTGGAACCAGATAATGGAGGGCAGATGCGAACAGAGTGGGGAGGGATTTACAGAGGAGTGTGTGGGTGATGGACAGGTGGAGCAGGGGAAAGAAAATGCAGTAATAGAGAGCAGGCTGGTGTTTTGATTTGGAATGGAATGGGGGCATGAGAAGACCTGGTTGCATTAGCATGAGGAAAAAAAAGAAACATGAATGTGGATTAGTTGAAATTGGAGAATTCAATGTCTGCACCATTGGGTCATGGCCAACATGGGGGAAATATGAGTACTTCTCCTCAAGTTTGCATTTGGCTTCACCCTGGCACCAGGAGAGACTAAGGACACAGGCTGGTATTGGAATAGAGAAGGAAGTTAGTGTCAAACAACTGGAAACTCAGGATGACCATGTGGACAGAGGATGTGGTCAGCAAAACCATCACTGCTTGATTTCACTGATGTAGTGGAGGTTATATTGAGAGCACTGAATGTAATAGATATTTGCGAGGAGGTGCATATAAATATTTGTCTCACCTGGGAGGATTGTAGGTCCATGGATGTAGTGAGGCAGGGGGTGTTGGATTTCTTTCAGTTGGAAGGAAAAGTACCTGGAAATGGGGAGACATAGGTGGACCATAGAGTCACGAAGAGAATGGTCGCTGTGGAAGGCAGAAAGGGAAGGGAAGTTATGACTGGTGGTGGATCGTATTGAAGCTGGCGGAATTAACAAAGAATCATGTGCTGGATGTGGAGGCTGATGAACAAGGCCAAGGAATCTTTACCTCTGTTCTGTCTGAGGAGGAGGCAAGATAAAAGCTGTGGGAAGTGGCAGAGATGTGTGTGATGGTTCCATCAATGTCTGTAGAGGGAAAGCCTATAAAAGAAAGACATTTCAGACGTCCTGGAGTGGAAAGCCTCACCTCGAAAACTGATGCAGCAGTGATGGAGAAACTGAAAGAAAAGAGTGGTCTCCTTCTGAGAGAAAGTGGGAGGAGGTATAATCGAGGTAGCTGTGGGGGTTTGTCGTAAATGTCATTGGATAGTTTGTCTTCTGAGATAAAGACAATGATCTTGAAAGGGGAGAGAGGTGACAGAAATGGTCCAAGTGAATTTGAGGGCGAGGTGGAAGTTAATAGTGGAATTGATGATGTGTTCAGCACAGGTACAGGAGGCAAGCACCAATGAAGTCATCAATATAGTGGGGATAAAGTTGGAGAGTAGTGCCAGATTGGTTTGAAGTTAGGACTGTTTCATGAGGCTAAGAAAAATCCAGGTGTAGTTAAGGTCCATGTAAAAGGCCATGGCCACACCTTTTGATTTGTAGAAGGAGAAATCAAAAGAAAAGTTGTTCAAGGTATGAACAAGTTCTGATAGGAGGAGCGTGTTAGTAGGGGGAAATTAATTGAATCAACAGTTTGGAAAGAAACTGAGGACCCTCCACTCTTGTGCAACTTGGGGGCTGTCTGTACTTCATCACATTGCCTTAATACTGCAGCACTATTTTATGTTTATTCCTCTCGTGGTGAAAAGCTAATATAACAAAAGCCTGTTTGTTTTCACTCTAAATGATCTCCCCAGCTGGGTCACTTATTTAACAATGTAACATTTGCTCATCTTTTCACCACAATTGAGAGGAAAATTAGAATTTGAAGTTTATGTTTAAATCATGTTTATTTTTAAAAGTAATACCATTTATTCTCAGTAATCTTTTGTGGCATCTCCGCTCCCTTCACAGCTTTTTTTCATGTATCTGCTTAATGGTTTTTTGGGTTCATCGTTTTCATCTATTTGTGTATTTATTGCTTATAATGGATATTTTGATGTTCTCATAGTTGTATTCAAATAAACAAATCTGTCGATGGAACTTTGGATATTCTTCGCAAGTTGAAGAAGGTAAACCATAAATTTAATAAATGTTGACCATCTTTTTCGTTTGAGGTTGATTTTATTTTCCATTTTCAGCCTTTGTTTTGTCACTTCTGCTATGGGAAGAAAATTCTGTTTTAACTACTCTAGATGTACCCTACATAATTTAAGACATCAGTTCTCCCAAAGCCTCCTCCACTCCAAGGAAAACAAAATTTCCAGAGAAAATTGTTTACAACAGCCAAACTAGCTTTTCCTTTGCAATTGATTTAATAGATGTGTTACTCAATGTTGTTTGAATATTATTTGAAAGTTAACGTCAAGTGAATTAATTTGACTTCAGTTCATAAGGCACATTTCACATTTTCTGGAAATAAAATTGTATTTTTAATAACATGTCAGACTCTAGCTATAGAATGATCAGATTAATTGATATTTGTATTTTTCAAGAACAGTTTTATTGCCCTTCTCAGGTTTTTCTGTGCAATTCCAAAGCCATTTAAGGCTACATTACATTTCTTTCCTCGATAAATCTTTAGTTGTAAGTATCACCAACAAGCTGTCCTGGTTCAACTCTTAAGTATGGCTGGCTGAAACATTAGGGGCATTTAAGAGACTTAGAGGCACGTGAATGGAAGAAAAACAGAGGATTACAGGATAGGGAGGGTTTGTACTTTTTTTTAAAAGGAATATGTGGTCAGCTTAACATCAAGGGCCAAAGGACCTGTCCTGTGTTGTAGTGTTCTATGTTCTATAACCGGAACATTACCCTCCACACACATTGTCCTCAGGATGGCTGCGGTGGAGTGGAGACTGTTATCCACCTCTTTGCTGAAGTTGAATCGCAAAATAAGTGTGGAGAAAGATATAGGGGTCTTTGTCATGGTTCATCCCCAGCAACAGTGTGATGGAGGACTCTCTGATTTATGGGCTGTACACACTTTGAGTCTGACATCCAGAACTACTGGAAGACCATCATCTCAGAGAAAGATGCTCTTTGGTCTGCCAGTGTTGGTCTTTCAGCAAACTGGGAATGGTGCTGACTGGCTTATTCGAGGCTGCTGGAGTATGTGCTTGGTGCAGTTTGGTGCAGCCAATGTAAGGGCCCTGTGAGGACCACAGTCTAGAGTCCTCCCATTGCTGGGCACTGAGGGGCTGCGACTGTGGGGAAGCCTCCCTAAAACCAATGGGGGGAGGGGGCGTGACATGTCAAGGTGCCACAGGGGTAGTAATAGGATATTGAGAGAACAAATGTAACAATTTACATGGATGAGAAGTGTATATAATATATATTATATATATATATATATATTTTTTTTTACAGATTCTCATCCATGTAAATTGTTACATTTGTTCTCTCAATACCCTATTAAGAGTGTAAAGAGACTTGAACTCTTGTTTGTAAATGATTTTTCTGGACAAGATATGTCTAATAACAATGTGTAGAAAAGACAAGGTGCCACAGTTGTGGTAACAGGGTATCAGAGAGCAAAGTAACAATGTACATAGATATGACTGGCACTATTGAATGTAACAAGTCTCGAACAGTTTTTTTGTTTGCAAATAATTTATTGTGAATAAAGTATATTTTGGAAAAAAAATGTTGTCACAAGGACGGTTTTTTCCTCAGGCAAATGAACTAACTCACATCAATAACTATGATCAACGGAAACGAGCTGAAGAGAGGCGGCTGACAAGTATGTCAGAACTACTTCAAGAAGTTGCTCGAAGATTAGATAAAGAACGTCTTAAACAGAAAATGGATGAAACTGATAAGTAAGGGTCTGCTAGACTAAATCTTTAATAAATTCACTCTTCTAACAGGAAATGAATTAGAGAGACTTTGTAAAGCTGTGTACATAGTGTCCTTATTAGAATGGATGAGGTAAATTCTAGACATTTTTGTGGTAATAAACAATGACTGAAGTGACAAAGAGTAAAAGGTGGGGTTTGGATTAATATAATTAAATAGACTTTCTTAATATCAGTAAGCTGCACAAATATCCCAGGAACTGTTGAGGAATCTGTAATTTTCTAAAGAATGAGATTTGCTGATGTTTTTCTAATATAAGTATATGGGTAATACTGAATTGAACAGATGGATAACTAAATCTCAACCTACCCAAAGCAACTACTCTGGATTGAACTGCAGAGCAGAATTAAATCAATTAATACATTTTATTGTGTTTGTTTTTAAATTTGTGTTTTCCTACCAATTGCTCATTTTCTGATTTTAAAATCCCAACACAAAGCTGGGACTTTAAATTGGACTTTAAAAACTGAAGGTATTTCTTTGGTGATGGTGATTTTAACTTCTATTCACTCTCATTTCAAGATATTCTTTTTTTTAATTTTCAAATTACATAAAAACAATACATAAAAATAATAACAAAATAAATGAGAATGTTGACAGGATTTCAGGGTCTGAGTTACAGGGAAAGGTTGTGCAGACTGGGGCTTTTTTCTCTGGAGCGTAGAAGATTGAGAGGGGACTTGATAGAGGTGTTTAAGATTTTAAAAGGGACAGACAGAGTAAATGTGGATAGGCTTTTTCAATTAAGAAAGGGGGAGATTCAAACTAGAGGACATGGTTTAAGATTGAAGGGGGAAAATTATAAGGGGAACATGAGGGGAAATTTCTTGACGCAGAAGGTGGTGGGGATGTGGAATGAGCTTCCGGCAGACGTGGTCGAGACGGAATCATTGGTTACATTTAAGGAAAGACTGGATCGTTACATGGATAGGAGGGGACTAGAGGGGTATGGACCGGGTGCTGGTCAGTGGGACTAGGAGGGTGGGGATTTGCTACGACATGGACTAGTAGGGCCGAACTGGCCTGTTCTGTGCTGTAAGTGGTTATATGGTAAACTAAACCAGTATAAACCCACCACACCCTCCCTCCCACCCTCAGCACGCCCCGCAAGGGGAGCAAAAAAAAATATATCAACCAGCTACAAACATAAACTACATAATATCTTAAGCTATTTCTAAACCCATACATTCCAAATAAGGTGACCACATTTGAACAAAAAAATAATTATTATCATGCAATTTGCATATAAATACAAGATCTCAATTCATTGTGCCGATGATTTATGTTTACTTCTACATCATCTTTCCAGGTAATCGCAATACGCTTCTGTGCTACTGCTAATGCGAGACGAACAAAAACTATCTGAAACTTGTCCAATCCCAAACCAGTCAGCGAAACAATATAACCCAGCAAAAACAATTTCTGGATCTAATGGTAATTTAATCTTAAAAAATTTTTCAAAAAAAAACCTCTAATTTTTTTCCCCCAAATGGTTGAACTTTATCACAAAGCCAAACTGCATGTAAAAATGTTCCAGTATGTAGTTCACATCTAAAACAAATCCGAATTACTAAATTCATTTTTTTTTCAGTCTCTCGGGGGTCAAATACACTGATATAAAAAATTATAATTAACCAAACTATATCTTACATTAAATAATTTAGTCACCCCATCTTGGCACATAACTTCCCAATTCTCTTGGGGTACATCATAAGATAAATCACCTCCCCATTTATTTATAGATTTATTAAAATTTGGTTTATCCATACTATCTTGCAACAAAGCATACATATCAGAAATAAAGCCCTTTTTTAATGTATGCGAAATCAGAAACTCAAATTTCATTAATTCAGGTAATTTTATTTCTCTTCCATAATTATCCCTTACCGAAGCTCGAACTTGATAATACACAAATAAAGAATTAACTGATATTCCAAATTTTTCTCTGTCGATTAAAAGAAAGAAACTGTCCTTCTTCAAAACAATCCTCCATCACTTTTATACCTTCAGATTCCCATGTCTTTAAATACCTATTATTCATCGAAAAAGGAATAACCCTATTTTGATATAATGGAATTTGAATTGATATTTCACCCTTCGTACCTATAGCAAAATTCCTTTTAGTCCAAATCCCTAATAAATGTCTTAAAACAGGCATATTATATCCCTGTAATAAACCAGAATCCCACTTAAATATAAACTGGTGAACCTGAGACTCAGAAATACAAACTAATTCCACTTTAGCCCAACTAGGAGGTTGCGTGATATCCGACATTCTATTAATAAATTTTAATTGTGCGGCTTCATAATAATTTTGAAAATTAGGCAATTGAAGTCCTCCTAAAGCATATTTCCACGTCAATTTCTGTAATACTACTCTCACTAACTTCCCCTTCCATAAAAACTTCCATACTGGCGTATTCACATCTTGAAAAAATACTTTTGGAAGTAAACATGGAATCGATTGAAAAAGATATTGAATACGTGGGAAAATATTCATCTTAATACAATTTACTCGACCTATTATTGTCAACGGAAGATCTTTCCATTTAATCGAATCCATCTTAATCTTTCTCAATAATGGTACATAATTTAATTTGTATATCGATTGATATTTCACATCAACCATTACTCCTAAATATCTAAATACTGAATTTTATCAGGCCATCGTAATTTTGTAATCTGTTTACACTTACTATAATCCCCATCTGAAGTTGGCAAAATTTCACTTTGTCCCAGTTTACTTTATACCAAGATAATGCACCATATTGCTCCAAGCATTTTTGCAATTGTTTTAAAGATTGTTCTGGATATGTTAAATATCATTTCAACATATTCCTACAAAAAACAGGAAGTGTTTTTGCCTGATGAGATTATCATAGTGACTGGATGAGATGAAAAATGGTTGCCTGAAGTTAAATGAAATTAAAAGCAGGTTTCCCATGCTGCATTTTAAAGGAATAGGCTGTTCAAAAGCCTGAAATGATTGAAAACAGAACACATTTTAGAATGAAGCTATGATATACAGCATTTATCACCTGTACCATGATTAAAGTTGTCTTTTTTTTGTGCAATGTCATCATAATATCAAAAGAATGTGATGTGAAACTGTTCAGCCCTTTGGGTCAGTATGTTAAAGACTGCTTCTTTTCTGTTCTGTGCGAAACGAGCCAGCCGGAGCCCACGGAGAGATAAATCATGAGATTGCCACGGTCAGAATTTTTCAGTGATGGAAAATGAGGGTAGTTAAGCTTATTTTGGCCTAGATGATGTGAAGTAGCTTAATTCTTCAACACACCAGGTCCTTGTAATGCAAAATATGCGATGTATTTGCATTATTGAAGCTTGAGCTGCACATGCTTGCTGGAGATCTGTTCTCAATGACTTGAAGATACCGTAGCACGCAGAGTTTGATGTGCAGCTTGGAGCTTATGGAAATAACCTATCCAATTCACTTTTGTTAGGAGCACCAAGGACAGGGCGACTGCTGCAAGAAAGAATGATGAGGATGAAGAGGAGGAGGAGGAGGAGGAGGAGGAGGAGGAGGAGGAGGAGGAGGAGGAGGAGGAATGTGATGAAAATCAAGATACTACAAGACTGTTTATTACCATCAGTAACTTTCAAGCTCAGGAACAGCATGATCTGTCATTTAAGGTCAAGTTTTATCATTTGTTTATATCAAGAGAGAAAAATACTCGAATATTTAAAGTAAAATAAATATTGAATAAACTTTACAGTTCCACACTGCTGGACTGCTTTTAATAATAAATTGAGATTTCATTAAGATATCACACCATATACCTTTTAAATGCACACTTAAATCACAAATACATTGGGGGAAAATTTTTGCCTCTTGATAAAGAACCTAATTTGACCAATAAACCCCTGAAATTAGATGGTTTTAAAAAAGAATTACAACCTACATTAGCAGATCTTATTGATCAGATTTCCAGAATCTCTATATCTCGCTTTCTGATTATTAAAAGTTTAGGTGAGGTTCGACTGGTGGAAAGAGGGGGTTGGTGGGAGTGCACTGTTCGCAGGGCCTAAAACATCTGTGAAATGATTTCTCATTTGATACTTGTATTTTACTTTATAATGTTTATGAATGGAAACGTTGACAGATTTTCATTTTTCGTTTGATTTTTGTCTCCTCAGCCCTGAGGCAATAGCATGAATCGTGGCAACACCACAGCTGTATAAAATTTTGGTTACCCTCTATTTGGGATACTGTGTGCAATGTTGGTTAACTCCATTACAGGATGGATATGGAGACTGTGGAAATGGCACAGAAGAGATTTACCAGACTGCTGCCTGGAAAGATTTGTTTTCCTCTCCATGGGGGTCCAATGACTCTCCCCCACCCCCACCCCCCTGGAGGCCACAGCACATTAAGTAAAAGCCTTGTTTTCTCTTCACCTCACATGACATTGTTAAGTTTTTATGAAATTGGTCGGAGAGAAGTATGGAAGAAACCAAAACTTGACTGCTTCACAGTTAAGAGGGGGCCAATGAACTTTGTCCAGAGTCCTCAGGAGCCCATAGCCAAAAAAAAGGTTGAGAATGGCTGCACTAGACCATCAAAGGATGAAGGGAGAAGTGATAGAATTTTACAAACTTTCAACAGGCAGAATAAACAGTCAGAATCTTTTTCCTTGGGTAAAGGAGATGCAAAGGGTGATGAATACCTGGAAAGGACTGCTAAATTAGTAGGAGAAGCAGATACAATAGAGCTTTTTAGAGGCCCCTGGATAGAAACATGACTATTCAAAGAATGAAAGAATATATTATGTGCAAGCAGCAGAATTTTGATTTAATTTGGACATTCCTGTTCAGCGAAGACATCATGGGCCTGTGCTATTCTCTGTTCACACCCACTGCGTTTGGCTCAACAGTCCAGGCATGAAGTTAAAACACAATGCTGGAGAAACTCAGCAGGTCAAACAATGTTCTTTATATAGCAAAGATAAAAATACCTAACTTGCATTTCAAACTTAAGGCCTTCATCAATGTATGGAAATTAAAAGAGATGATTGAAAGATTATATATAAATTGAGGTAAATCTTTGTAATTGTCATTTTAAATGATGGTTCACAGAAAATCTTCACAGCAATAACTGGGAGAACAATGGTTCTATGTCTGTGCCATTTCTTTGGTAGAGCTATTCATCTGGTCTCTTTCCCCTGTGTTTGCCAATTGTTTTCTCTTCTAAAATAAAAAAAAGATATGCACTTTAATTTTTATTATTTACTGAAAAATTAGTGAAAATTCCAGCATAGTATTGCGCAAAGTGACTTGTGCATAAATTGCAAAATGTTAGCTTGCTGACGCAGCAAGTGATCAAGAACACAAATGGGATTTTGGCCTTCATTGTTGGAGGGATTGAATTGAAGAGCAGGAAGGTTCTGCTGCAACTTTAAAGGGCTACATCTGGAGTACTTGAGATATACTGGCTTTGGGGGCAGCACAGACAATGTGCACCTGGTTGATTCCAGAGATGAAGGGGTTATCCTATTAGGAGAGATTGAGTAGCCCTGAATCACTAGAGTTTAGTAGTATAAGGAGGTATCATATAGAGATGTCCAAAATTATGAAAAGAATAGATAAGATTGAAGCAGAAAGATTGTTTCCATTGGCAGTTGAGACTAGAACTAGTAGTCTTGTCTTCAAGATTTAGGGAATAGATTTGACATATAAGGAGGAACTACTTCCCATAGTAAACAGTGAGCTTGTGGAATTGTTTGCCAAGGAAGTAGTTGAGGCTGCCTCAATTAATCTCTTCAAGTTACAAATAGATTTTTGAAGTATGGTGGAATTGAGGGTTATGGGGAACAACTGGTAAATGGAGCTGCATCCATGGCTAGGTCAGCCATGGACTTGTGGAATGGCAGAGCCGACTAGATGGGCCAAATGACCTACTTCTGCTCCTATTTCTGATGTTCTCGTGCACTTTTAGGTAGTTCATTCTGAACAGTTATAATGGCACGTCCCCGGCTGTTTAGCCAATTATCTTGTGACGGGCCCAGAGGACCCCAAAACCCAACAGCAATAGAAATTCACCAAGACAAATGGTTACTTAAACAAAAGTTGGTTTTAATTATCTTTAAACATGAGAACAAGATCAAACTTTAACTTATTACTATTAACCCCCTTTAAATTCTAAGCGCACATGTAAAGTGTATATAAATTCAGAAAAGTTCTTTAATTCACAGTCCCTTCTCACTTTTGACTCCTCCAAGTTTACTGGTTGCAGGCAATTCTTATACTGTGCACAGAATTTATCGTTTATGTATTTCACCTGGCGTTGGTGCTTGAAAGGTAAATGGTTACTGCTCAGGAAGGTGGTTGTCAGTTTTATTGGAGAGATTTATTGCTCATTGGACACCCATAACTGATTCCTTCCCATCAGCCATTTCAGTGTCTTGCCGAAGAAACTTTCCCCATCAGGGTTTTCCAGATGATAACCTCTTTCTTTCAGATCTCCACAGAGTTCCTTTTTGTTTCCCTTATTTAAAGTGAAACATTATGCAGCCAGCCATTTCCTCATGCATGGACCACAAGGGCTTTGAACAGGCTGAACTAATAACTCACAACCTGTCTTCAAAATGGGGTTTTTCCACAAGCTTCCCAGCTTGTTTTGTTCCAGTCCCAGCTGCTGCTACTGAACTGTAGAACTGAATTCTCTTTCTCTCTCACTCAGAGAGAACCACATGACCCTCTTGGAACAGCCAACTGCACTCAGACAGACTGCAGCTCCAGACCTAATCTTCCGAGTTCGTTCATCTTGCTTTCCAAAACAATAATCCATTACTCCACAGCAGGTCCAATTAACACCTACTTGTGAAGCCCTTATAGCTATTCTTCAACGATTTTGCAAAGGTACCCGGAGCCTGGACAGTCTGGCTTGAGCAGAGCTCTGGCATTTTAAATGAGATTTGTTTTGAAGTTTAATATGTGACCTACGCTAAAAAACCTGCCACATTTATCTCCTTTAAAACATATCTATATGCAATATAAAATAATCTGTCACAATCTTAAATCTATGTTCATTGATAACTGACTATTTTGACAGTTTTTGAACAAGCTCTGCTTTTTCACACTATCAAAATGTCATGATTTTCATCAATATCATATCTCCCTTTAATTTTGCATGCTATCTAAGCAAATCTATCCATATACTCAAGTAAAGCAGGTAGTGCAGTCATAAGTAGAAAAGTGCAGGATATAGCATTCCAAAGACAAAGTGCTGGGAATGGCAAAAAGTACAGTTACACAGTGCAAATGCAATCTTTTCCCAATGTTAACTTTGAGAGTCTGATAACAGCAGGAAATAAAGTCCTTCAATCTGGAGGTTCGTGTTGTCAACCTCTTGTATCTTTTGCCCAACACAAGGGAAAGAAAAGAAGGTGACCGGGATGGGATGGGTCCTTTCATACGTTGGTAGCTTTTCCGAGATGGCAGGAGGTTTAGACTGTCGAGAAGAGGTCTGTTTGCGTGATGTCTTGAGTTGCATGAACTGCTCTCTGCAGTTCCTTGCAGTCTTGGGCAAGCAAAAGGGAGATTTTAACATGTATAAAATAATGAGAATTCTAAATGGTGTAAATACCTATTTCTGTTTGTTGATAGGTTAAAAACAAGAAGTCATTGGTTTTTAACATAACTGTTAGAGGGGATTTTTGTTTTCTACTCGGAGGATTTAAGAATCTAATTCATTGCCTGAAAAAAAAATGGAAGAGAGAAAAACCCTCATTACACACTTCCAAAGATTGTGAATGTGAACTTGAAAAACTGTGACTTGGGCTGTGGGACAAAGATCTCGAAGATTGGATCAGACTGGGTATAGGTCTTCAAATCGTAAAGCCACAATGGTTCCCACCTACTTCATAAAATCGCTATGAGTCTCAAATGTCACCAGATCATTTTCCTTCCTGCACTTGATTTCCCCTGAAGAAACTAAAGATAGTTTTCAAGGATCTTGAGGGGACTTTTATCTTTGCAGAGTCCCTTTAATTGACTTGAGCTTTTTAAATAGTTTGCTCATTGTATGGTTTTACAGGTAATTATATTCTTGACTTGTTCTGATATTGCAGAAAGGTGAAGTTATAACAATCCTTGATCAGAAACCTGATGGATGGTGGCTTGGAATAAATGCTCAAGGAAAGAAAGGTCTGGTGCCTAAAACTTATTTACAGGTCAGTTTTGTAATAATTGTACAATAATTGCAGTGTCTGGAGAAGTATTAAAATAGTGAAAAATAACTGACACTATCTAATGTGTAAGAACTTCTTGTGGTTGGTTATGGAAACTTTAGCATTCATTGGAACAGCATGAAAGTCTGCAGATGCTGGGGTGCTGGAGAAACTGAGCAGGTCATAACATCCAAAGCAAGTAAAAGATAATCATGTTTCAGGCCTGGGCCCTCCGAAAGTCAAGAAAAAAACCAGACAGATGCATAATTGGAGAGGAGGGTGGAAGAGAAGAGGAGCACAGGCTAGCATGCAAGAGATACAGGTAGGAGGGTAGAAGAGAAAAAGGCTGAGAAGTAGTAGGGGAAGAGAGCCAAGGGTAGTTGTCTGATGGAAGGAAGGAAGAGAGGGGGTAGGAAGCTGGAAGAAAGGAGACCGAGGGATAGGGAAAGGGAGAGATATGGGGGAGGGGGTTAACAGAAATTGGAGGTCTATATTGATGCCATCTGGTTGGAGAGTGCCAAGACTTTGTTCCTCTAATTTATGGACAGTCTCAGTTTGGTATTAAGTGAGGCTGTGGACAAACAGGTTGGTGTGGAAATGGTGCATGGAATTACGTATTGGCCACTGGGAGATGCTTGCTGTTGGCAGTGAACAGAGTGAAGGTGCTCATCGATACTATCTACCAGTCTTTGTCCAGATTCTCTGACGTGTTGAAGTGAAGAACTGCTTTAATATCTTTAAATTTGGATCAGAACAAATTTCCAATATAGTGCAAATGATCAGCAAACAAGCTGTACTCTCAAAATTTCAAAGGTAAAATTTTGAGAGTAGAGACTTTGTATGTTCCTGTAAGGATTAAAGGCAAAGTTAGCAGACAGGGGAAACCTTGGTTTTTAGGAGTTATTGGTGATCTGGTTTGGAAGACCTATAGAACATTACAGCACAGAAACAGGCCCCTTTAGCCCTTCTAGTCTGTGCCGAACCATCTTTTGTCTAGTCTCACTGAACTGCACCCAAAATGTATGTTTGGTAGAGATATGATTTTACCTGAAATGACTAAATTTGAGACTTTTCTTATGAAGGTACCAGAGAAGGGTTATATTTCATATATTTATCAAATATTACAAGATGGTATAAAAAGGGTTGGGATAAATCCAAAAGTAAATGGGAAGCGGATACTGGTTTTATTTTTTCTGAAGAGGATTGGTTAGATATCTGTTATGATAGTGTAACTAGATTGATAAATGCATGTTATGCAATGATTAACTACAATTTTTTACATCAATTATACTTAACACCTGAAAAATTAAAAAAGTATGGTTTCATGAATCAGATTTGTATTTTTAATGTGGTGAATCGGTTGGAACTTTTTTTCAAGCTGTTTGGTCATGTATACATATACAATCTTTTTGGAAGAAAATTCATTCGTTTTTAGAATATCTGTATAAGATTAAAATAGTTTGAGATCCAACAGTATTTTTATTGGGTAGTTTGCAACCTCTGAAAGGTTCGGGATTAGATAAGTTTCAGCTTGCTTTTGTATATTTAGCTTTATCCGTAGCGAAAAAATGTATTGCTAGTACGTGGAAAGATACAAATATGATTGATATTAATAGATGGCATAATGAGATGAAATATTGTTTAATAATGGAAAAAATTACGTATGTTTCGTGTGATAATTATAATTTTTTATTAATAAGTGGTTGTTATATTCAGAATATTTACATTTCAATTTACATTGATTAGATCTTAATATGTATATTTAATTTTTCTTTAATATTTTTTCTTTTTTCTTTCTTTATGGCTCTCCTTAGGAGAGTTGGCTGAAGGGGGGGTTCTTTTCTTTTTTTTCTATATATATAAAACATAACGTTCATGTTTATGGTTAATTGTTGTATATGTCATATATTATTTGCTTTTTGAACGAATAAATAAAGTTTAAAAAAAAACTGAACTGCACCCAGTCCATATTCTTCCATATCTCTCCCATCCATGTACCTGTCCAAGTTCTTCTTAAATGTTAAAATTGAGCCGGCATTCACCACTTCAGCTGGCAGCTCATTCCACACTCCCACCACTCTCTGTGTGAAGAAATTCTTCCCATATTCCGCATAAACTTTTCCCCTTTCACTCTTAACCCACTGAGATACTCTGGTTTGTACCTCAGTGGAAAAAGCTGACCTACATTTACTCTGTCTATCCCCTTCATAATTTTAAATACCTCTATCAAATCTCCTTTCATTCTTCTCTGCTCCAGGGAATAAAGTCCTAACCTGTTTAACTTTTGCCTGTAACTCAGTTCCTGAAGTCTGGGCAACATCCTAGTAAATCTTCTCTACACTCTCAAGCTTATTGATATCTTTCCTGTAGTTCGGAGACCAAAACTGCACACAGTACTCCAAATTTGGCCTCACCAATGACTTATACAACTTTAACATAACATCCCAACGCCTGTTCTCAATACTTTGTTTTTTGAAGGCCAATAGAAGGCAAAGCATGGAGCAATTGAGGTGCTTGAGGAGTATTAAAAAAATGCAAGAAAAACCTCAGGAAAGAAATCAGGAAGGCTAAAAGAAAACATGAGGTTACTTTGGCAGACAATGTGAAGGAAAATCCTCAGGGTTTCTACAAGTATATTAAGAGTAAAAGGGAAAAAAATTGGTCCCCTTGATGATCAGAGAGGTCTGCTTTGTATGCAGCTAAAAGAGATGGGGGAGACCTTAAATGTTTTTTTTCTCATCAGTATTCACTCAGGAAATGGGTGCAGTCATGGGAAGTGAAGTGCTTGGTGACTTAAAGCAAATGATATATCCCCAGGGCCTGACAAGGTAGTCCCTCGGACCTTGAGGGAGGCTAATGCAGAAAATGCAGGGGTGTACCCGCACGCTACTTGAAATAAGACACACACATGTAGTGTAGTCAGGTTAAGTTCTATGTTTTATTAGGAGCTCAGGCCTGACTTTTATACTCATGCCGTTCCCGCTGTTGCCCCCCCCCTTTACTGACATCACAACCCGCATACAAAAATAGGTTTCCCATGCGCAAGTACTTTCCTGCATAACAATTCCCATCTTTCCCGCACGCTGTCCCTGTCTGTTGGCTGTGCAGCAAGGCCAGTGCCATTTTGGGGTCACTGGCTTTTAAGCTGCCCTTGCCGTTCATCCATCGGTTCGCTTGTTGTGGCCAGTTTCGCTGCGCTGGCTGCTGGCCTTTGGTTGCGCTCACCACCCAGAGTGCTGGCTTGACCGCCGTGGGGGCGGGCCGCCACATGACCCCCGCCCCCAGAACCGGCACTATTGTCCTTGGTTCCTAGAGGCTGTCTCTGCAGGCTTCAATGGCCTGCCTCTTCAGCGTGGTGCTGGTGTCTCGACTGGGCATGCCAGGTCCAGGTGTGCCAGCTCAAGCCTATCTGTGGTGAAGACCTCCATCTTGCCTCCAACCTCCAGCTCGAACATGGCCCCATTTATGCGGATGACCTGGGAGTGATCCTCGTATGGCCTCTGCAGTGGTGGACGATGTGGACTCCTGCAAATGAAAGCATACTCACAGTCCTGGGTCTTTGGGTATGTTGGTTCTCACTTGTCCCTGCCTGGAAGGTAGAGGTAGGGCCGGTTACAGACTCTTTCCCTCAGCCTGCTGAGGAAAATTTCTGAGTTGTCCTGCTGTTCACCTGGGGATGGTATGAATTCTCCTGGGACCACCAGTGGTGGACAAGTTCATCTGAAGAGGTGTTGAGGTCCTCCTTCGGTGCCATGCAGATACCCAACAGTGGCAATGGTAGATTGACTACCCAGTGAGGTCCTTGAAGACTGGTCATGAGCACAGTTTTGAGGTGCCTGTGGAAATGCTCCACCAATCCATTGGACTATGGGTGGTAGGCTGTTGTGTGAAGCAGCTGGGCACCCCACAGGCTGGCAAGGCTGGACCACAGACTGGAGTGAACTGGGCCCCTCTGTCGGACATGATGTGGAATGGTAACCTAACCGTGCCACCCAGGATAAGATGAGCACGAGGTCGTGGACATGTCTGCCAGCGGGACTGCTTCTGGCTACCTGGTGAAGCGGTCGGCCGTCGTGAATGGATAGCGGAAACCCTGGATTACTGGAAAGGGTCCTACTATATCCACATGGATATGGTCAAACCTTCATTCCGTGGGCCCGAAGTGCTGAGGTGGGGTCTTGGTATGCTGCTGTAACTTGGTTGTTTGACACTGCATGCACGCCTTCCCCCACCCCCTGACCTGTTTCCGCAATCCATCCCACATGCATTTGATGGCCACCAGCCAGACCATGGTTCTGATGGATGGGTGAGCCAACCCGTGGATGGAATCGAAAACCTGCTGTCACCAAGCTGCTGGGACGATAAGTCTGACCTGGCTGGTGACCATGACGCACAGGAGAGTGGTGTTACTTGTGCCGACTGGGATATCCTGGAGCTGCAGTCACGATATGCAGTCCTGTATTGGGGCATCTCCTTGTCCTTCTGTTCCATCTCTGCCAGTGCCACAAAATCCCACTCCCCTTCATAGCGCGTCGATACTTTGCCTGGACAGTGCATTGGCTACTACGTTGTCCTTGCCGGAGATGTGCCTTACTTCTGTGGTGTACTCCAAAATGTAAAACAGGTGTCGTTGCTGGCGGGCTGACCAGAGGTCTGAGATCTTAGCCAAGGTGAAAGTCAGGGACTTGTAATCTGTAAAAAGCACGAAGGACCTGCCCTCTAGGAAGTACCTGAAGTGGTGGATGTCTAAGTACAGCACCAGTAGCTCTCTGTTGAAAGTACTGTACTTCAGTTCTGGAGGCTGCAGATGTTTGCTGAAGAAAGCCAGTGGCTGCCAACTTCCTTGGATCTGCTGCTCTAGAACTCCGCCGATCGTTGTTCCTGAGGCATCCTCTGTCAAGGCTGTTGGAGCGTCTGAGCTGCAATGAGCCAGGAGTGAGGCGCCCACCAGGGCTTCCTTGGCCTTCACAAAGACCACCGCTGACTCCTCATCCCAGGTGATGTCCTTTGCCTTGCTTGCCATCTGGGCGAACAAGGGCCGCATGATCCTGGCAGCTGAGGGGATGAACCTGTGATAGAAATTGATCTTCCCCATGAACTCCTGTAATCCCTTGGTCATATTGGGCCGAGGAAACTTCCGGATGGCCTTTACTGGATTGTGGTGTGGCTCCTTCCCTGGTTATCCTGTAGCCCTGGAAGTCGATGGCCTCCAATCCGAACTGGCATTTGGCTGGGTCGATCATTACGCTGAACTTACTCAGTCGGGTGTAGAGGTTTCGGAGGTGTGTCATGTTTTCTGCTCGCCACCAGGATATCGTTCAGGTACACAAAGGTACCATCAAGGTCTCGGCCCACTGCGTCCATGAGCCACTGGTAGGTCTGTGTGGCATTCTTTAGCCCGAAAGGCATTTGAAAGAATTCAAAAAGGCCGAATGGGGTGATGATGGCATCTTGGGGATATCTTTGGGGTGTACCGGGATCTGATTATATCCTCGCACGAGGTCCACCTTGGAGAAGATATTTGCCCCGTGCAGGTTAGCTGCAAAGTCCTGGATGTGCGGCATGGGGTACCTATGGGATGAGGTGGCCTCGTTGAGCCGGCAGTAGTCGACGCATGGTCTCCAGCCCCCAGTTGCTTTGGGTACCATGTGCAGGGGAGAATCCCATAAGCTATCCAACCGCCATACAATGCTGAGCTCCTCCAGCTTCCTGAATTCCTCCTTCGCCAGATGGAGCTTCTCTGGGGGAAGGCGACTTGCCATTGCATGGAGTGACGGGCCCTGGGTTGGGAAGTGGTGCTGTACTCCATGTAGGAGCATCGCCATGGTGAATTGGGGGCTGAGCACTGCGGGGAATTCAGCCACGACCCTGGCATACTCGTTCAATCGCTGTATGGAGTCCAGGTGAGTGCTGGGAGCCTGGTGTCTTTGAGGGGGAAGGTTTGAAAAGTCTTGGTGTGGACCAATCTATGTCCCTTGAGGTCCACTAGCAGGCTGTGGGCGCAGAGGAAGTCTGCCCCGAGGAGTGGCTGTTCCACTGCGGCCAGCGTGAACACCCACTAGAAAAGGCTGCCTCCCAACTGCATTTGGACCTTGTGGGTACTGTAGGTCTGGATCGTGCTGTTGGCACTCCTCAGAGTGGGGCCCGTCTGCCTGCTCCTGGTATCCTGTCCCAATGGGAGCAGAAAACTGACCTCTGTTCCTGTGTCCACAAGGAAGCATCGTCTGGACTGGCGGTCCCAAACGTACAGGAGGATGTCTTGTTGATCAGCCATCGAGGTCATTAGTGACTGGTGGCCCTGGCGTTTCCCTGAAATGTGCATGGCGGCTTGCACCGGCGGGCTCTGGTGCCCCATCTATGATCGTAGAAACACCACTGGTTATTGGGATCGCCTCCTCTGTGGGGCTGCTGTTCTTTCGGCGGGTCTGCATGGGTCTGGCTGCGGAGTTTATTGACGAGGCCCACGGAAGCTGAGCACTCTTCCTTCTGTTTGTGCTACGACTTTCTGGGGGTCATTCAAGTCTGTGTCAGTCAGGAGTAATTGGACGCCTGCAGGCAGTTGCTCGAGGAATGCCTGCTTGAACATGATGCGGGGCTTGTGTTTGCCCAGGAGGGCCAGCATCTTGTTCATGATAGCTGACGGGCCTGTCCCCTAGCTCATCCAGGTGAAGCAGACGTGTCCCTCTCTCAAACTGTGAGAGCCCGTAGGTTTTGATCAGCAAGTCCTTGAAGACAGTGTATTTGCTTTCTGATGGGGGGTCCTGGATGAAGTTGGCCACCCGGCTTGGTGTATCCCGGCCCAGCACGCTCACCACGTGGTAGTACCGGGTGCATTCTGCGGTGATCTCCCGGATCTAGAACTGTGCCTCAGCCTGGTTGATTCGTCCAGAAGGTCAGCTGCTTGAGAACAACTTCCTGGACAGCTGCCAGTTTGCTCATCGTTGGGTTTAGATGCCGTCTAAACCATCGGGGTCACCAATTGTAGCCACGTGCTACTTGAAAGAACACACACACACACACACACACACACACACACACACACACACACACACACACACTAGTCAGGTTAATCTCTGTTGTTTTAGGAGCTCAGGCCCAACTTTTATACTTCCGCCGTTGCCCCCTTTTACTGACGTAACAACCCACATAACAGTGCGCAGGTACTTTCCTGCATAACAATTCCCTTTTTCCCTACGCGCTGTCCCTGTCTGTTGGCTGTGCAGTAAGGCTAGTGCCATTTTGGGGTTGTTGGCCTTTAAGCTGCCCTTGCTGTTTGCTCACCGGTTCGCTTGTTGGGGCCAGTGTTGCTGTGTGGGCTGCTGGCCTTCGGTTGCGATTGCGGCCCAGAGTGCTGGCTTGATCGCCACAACGGCAGGCCGCTACAATTAGATATAATTGGGCAAGCAAGAGAAAAGCTCTGAAATCCAAGAAAACTTTCTAAATGATGTCCATATTCTCAAACTGTGTTTGAAGACCAGATTGTCAGTTAATTTGTTGAAAGAAGAGGATTAGAGAAGACCCAAGAAGGTGCCAAAATGGAAACATTCTTTGTAAAATTTAGTTCCATTTCTACCCATGTAAGGGGGGGGGGGGGGGGTCAACTTGGTTATCAAATTGCAACAAAAGGATCAGTTTACGAATATTGATTGCCCAGTCATTGAATCTGAAAGTAAGAAACGATATACCACCATTCTTTTTAGATTTTTGAAGATGAACTTTATTTAAGTGGGGACATTTTCCTCGCCATATATAAGATATAAGTGAACCAAGATAATAAAAAAGAGATTTAGGAATAAAAACTGGTATAGATTGAAAAAGATACAAAAATTTAGGTGAAATGTTTATTTTAATACAGTTAATACGACCAATCAAGGTGACCATCTCATTAAAGGATAACTTAACATGTTTAAGTAGAAAACTTTTCCTTAAAACGATGTTTATAATTCTTGGAAATTGTAAGGAGATAAATAAATGGCTGTCTCACAATCTTAAATGGAAAATTAAAATACCTTGGCATACGAGCATTTAAAGGAAAAAATTCACTCTTATGCAGATTCAACTTATACCTTGAAAACTGACTAAATTGAGATAGCAAAGGTAGAATGAATGGTAAAGAAGTATCTAGATTAGATAGAAAAAGAAAGATCATCTGCATATAGGGGAACTTTATGTTCAATGCCCTTCACGTAAATTCTTGAAAAATCCCTGCCCACACAAAAGGCAATTGCTAATGGTTATAAAACCAAATCAAAAAGTAAATGACTTAAAGGACAGCCTTGACGAGCTGACCACATGTCTGATGCTTACTGCCCCATATTCTCCCTTTTTCCACACCACTCTCCTCTAAATTCAATGAGCAGCTGAGCTGACTTGTAGTAGTGTGAGACGTGAGGGGAGTTCTTTGTTCACCTGGACAATGCCGTAGTTTTAGCTCAAGGCTGCAATTTCGCAACTAGTGTAGCCTCAACACAAAAGTGGTGCAGGCTTCACATGCACCATCCATTTATGCAACATATTTGGCAACTTTTTAATTTTACTTGATGCATATCTCACCTTTTTTATATGATTTAATTTGTTATAATTTATTAGGTTTGAAATTGATTGGACTTGCCCAAATATAATTTTATTTTAACATAGATTCAAACATAAATTGCATTTCCAATTTCTCCATTTCTAGGTATACAGCAAACAGAGTCAGGAGACATCAAATAATATTGAAGATGAAGAGGATGAAGATGAAGAGGATGAAGATGAAGAGGATGAAGATGAAGAGGATGAAGATGAAGAGGAAGATGAGAATGAAGAGGAAGCTGGAAGACAATATATTAAAAAAGTACCTGAAGTACAAAGGTATCCTATTACTGTGCTATATTGGTTTCATGTTTTAAATAGATGGTGGTTTGGTTTAGGATTGCCATTATAAACTGAAAGGTTGGTTTGGGGCAAAGTAGAGAATTAGTTGAGGGTCTTGAGAAGGAAATCAGTTAGATTTTGAAGAAGTGTACTGAAAGTATTAAGTAAAATAATTAAAATCTTTCTGAGAATGAAGTAAAATGCTTTGAGTATCTTGAAAAGTGAATTTGGTCATCAGATGTGGGTGGCACGGTTAGTGACCTGGGTTCACATCCGGAACTGCTGCTTGAAGTTTGTACTATTTCCCAGTGTCTGAGACATGCAGGGTTAGTTAATTAATTGGTCACATGGGTATAATTAGGCAGTGACGGTTCATGGGCTCGAAGGGCCTGTTACCATGCTTTATCTCTAATTCAGTGGTTCTCAACCTTTTTCTTTCCACTCACATTCCACTTTAAGTATTCCCTAGGCCATCGGTGCTCTGTGATTAGTAAGGGATTACTTAAGGTGGGATGTGGGTGGAACGAAAAAGTTTGAAAACCACTGTTTTAATTGTCCTTAATTGACTCGTTATGTGCACGATTTCATAACTCCAAAGGAAATGGACCAATGCCATTTTTTCTCAAGCAAAATATTTCAGTAACAATTGGGTCTAGAGCAGTGATTCTCAACCTTCCCTTCCCACTCACATCCCACCTTTGGGATGTGAGTGGGGAAAAAAAAAGGTTGAGAACCACTGCTCTAATGTAAACAAATTGAGGAGGTAATTTCTCAGGAAGGAAACAAATCCTGGGTTTTGTAGAGTGAGGAAGATTATACAGCGTTAATAGCATGGTTTTCTGAATACTAAAACTTTTCCTGCACTTCCAGCACTTGGCTTCAGAGCTGCATTTGAACTGTGGGACATCATTCCATTTCTCATATCAACCTCTTTTACGATTTCCTTGATGAAAGGCTCAGGCCTTAAACATTTGTTATCCTGTACTTCCTGTGGATGTTACATGACTTGCTGGATTTATACAGCAGCGCATTTGTGTATTGCACTCACCCCCAGCATCTCAGGCTATTTTGTTTAACATGAATATTACTTTATTAATTCATTGTACTGCTTTTAAATAATCCAGTTAATTTCCCTTCCTGATCATTTGCTTGCAGCAAAGTGTTTTGGGATGTTCTGCTTGAAGTAGTAGAGCATAAATCCAGTCTTTTGAACGTTTATTTTAAATGTTGGTACAGCCATATCTGCAGAGTTCCCAGTTCCATTTGATGATAAGAGTATGGAAACATTTAAGGCAACCTTGAAAAGGTAAAGCAGGGGCTGCACAGTAGCATAGCTGGTAGAGCTGCTTCCTCTGCTTCACAAGCAACCTAGGCTCAGTCCTGATCTTGGGTGCTACCACATTCTCCTGTGAGGGTGTGCTCTGGCTTTTTTTCCCCACGTCCCAACGGCATGTAGGGTGATAGGTTAATTGTATGGTGTAAATTGCCCTCAGTGAGTAGAATCTTGGGGAACTAATGAGACTGTGACAAAAATAAAAACAAGGTCTTTGGCTTGGCTTCGCGGACGAAGATTTATGGAGGGGGTAAATGTCCACGTCAGCTGCAGGCTCGTTTGTGGCTGACAAGTCCGATGCGGGACAGGCAGACACGGTTGCAAGGGAAAATTGGTCGGTTGGGGTTGGATGTTGGGTTTTTCCTCCTTTGTCTTTCGACAGTGAGGTGGGCTCTGCGGTCTTCTTCAAAGGAGGTTGCTGCCCGCCGAACTGTGAGGCGCCAAGATGCACGGTTTGAGGCGATATTAGCCCACTGGCGGTGGTCAATGTAGCAGGCTCCAAGAGCTTTCTTTAGGCAGTCCTTGTACCTCTTCTTTGGTGCACCTCTGTCTCAGTGGCCAGTGGAGAGCTCGCCATATAACACGATCTTGGGAAGGCGATGGTCCTCCATTCTGGAGACATGACCTACCCAGCGCAGTTTGATCTTCAGCAGCGTGGATTCGATGCTGTCGGCCTCTGCCATCTCGATGTTGGAGATGAAGTCGCTCCAATGAATGTTGAGGATGGAGCGGAGACAACGCCTGTGGAAGTGTTCTAGGAGCCGTAGGTGATGCCGGTAGAGGACCCATGATTCGGAGCCGAACAGGAGTGTGGGTATGACAACGGCTCTGTATACGCTAATCTTTGTGAGGTTTTTCAGTTGATTGTTTTTCCAGACTCTTTTGTGTAGTCTTCCAAAGGCGCTATTTGCATTGGCGAGTCTGTTGTCTATCTCATTGTCGATCCTTGCATCCGATGAAATGGTGCAGCCGAGATAGGTAAACTGGTTGACCGTTTTCAGTTTTGTGTGCCCGATGGAGATGTGGGGGGGCTGGTAGTCATGGTGGGGAGCTGGCTGATGGAGGACCTCAGTTTTCTTCAGGCTGACTTCCAGGCCAAACATTTTGGCAGTTTCCGCAAAACAGGACGTCAAGCGCTGAAGAGCTGGCTCTGAATGGGCAACTAAAGCGGCATCATCTGCAAAGAGTAGTTCACGGAAAAGTTGTAGGATGTCTGTAAATGTGAGGTTGATAGTTGCCGCAGACTTGGTGGACCTCTGATTCTAAAATGATACAGACATGCTCATATTTTTGGCAACATTTGCTTAAAAGTAAATCATGGACTGTGGTGTATAATGTTAAAGATTGTGAGATCATGAAAGGTGCTATCTGAATGTGTCTTTGTTTATCAAACTTAAAACTAATGACTAAATTCTTCATCATGTTGGAAGTTACAATTCAGATATTTGCTATTCAATGGAGGATGAACAAGACAAATGTTTTTCATGGTTTGTGATATGTGGATTAAATCTGAAAGAAAATAATACAAGTGTTATTGAAGGATAAGGAGGCAGATAATGGATAACCATATAACCATTTACGGAGCGGAAACAGGCCATGTTGGCCTTTCGAGTCCGCACCGGTTCACTGATTTTGTGCGCCCTCTTCAGGCATTGGTCCCGGTAGATCTTCATTCCAAGCAACGTGAGATCATTTTCAAGGTTGGATGCATTTCGAGACAGTCCAGAATGACCTGTTTTAGTTAGTGGACCAGAAAAGAGTTGTTGAAGCAATCTATTCTCTGATGTCCTAAGCACAACTACTATATCTGCAGGAAGTGTATCTCTATTTTTCTTAAGGAAACCATGTGCATCATAAAAAACCTTAACGTTCAATAAGGATTAGATTTTGGGCCCAACATCCATATATTTGTCAATCTGGTAAGTGTAATTTTCATCAGTGTTCTAGTGCTCGTGTCCTTCTAGACTGCTTTGTCTGTAAGGATGAAGGCATGCATTCCTAAACTCGCCCTCTGGTTGCAGCACTTGATGTACATGTCGCAATCTACAGAATATGAATGCACATGTGATGACATAAATGGTTCTGTTAACTGAAAGGGAAATTAATCTCCACTTTGAATAGGCAAATATTCCCAGACTTGCTGAGTTCTCAGAGATTCAGAAAAGCTTAGACTGGACAAATTCAGCACTCTGCATTTAAATTATCAACCATTTGTCAACTCTGCAGGCTATCATTCCTTGTGGATGATGATTGAACTTTAACCCTCCATACTTGTATGCTGGGAAATCCAACATGATCCATTCATTTATTCCGAGACAATTTCTTGAATGACATATTTCACTTGCCATACCAAATAGATGTCATCTATCCTTAATTTTTCATTTCACTCTGAGCACGACGTCATGTCGAAGAGCAGATGTGGGGCCACATGGAATAAGTTGGAGATGACTTCCTGGGAGCTAAAGATTCCGTTTATTTCCCAGAATGCTCATTGGGCATATAGTGCGATCCATTCAGGGTATGTTCTTTGTTGTAGTCTGCTGAATTTGCTATGCTCTGATTCTCATGGGACCAGAAGTCATAGGAGCAGAGTTAGGCTCTTCAGCCCATCAAGTCTGCCCTGCCATGGCTGATTTACCATCCCATTCTCCTGCCTTCTCCCTGTAACCCTTCCTAATCAAGAGCTTACTTATCTCTTAAATAAACTGTTTCATTGGATGTAAAGGGTGTTTCGGTTGCAAAAGAAAATTTCCATAGCTCCAAAGATACTCCATGAATGAAGCTACAAAGACGCAAAGTGTCATTTGTAATGTAGGATTGCAATCACCGTTGAAAACTCTTAACTCTGACATTGATATGAGACAAGTTCTGAAACCAATGGCAGCAACTGCTCAAATTTTCTCCCCTTGTACCACCAAGAATTGAGCAGCGAGCGCTTAACACCTTGAAGCTTAACACCTACAAATTCAACTGCAAGCTTTCAAGCCATTCAGAACATCATTTATATCATCTATTGCTTCCATCTGACAGCATGACTAAGTTGCCATTTCTATGACTTAGCCATTTCTATGACTAAGTTGCCATTTCTACGACTTAGCCATTTCTATGACTAAGTTGCCATTTCTATGACTAAGTTGCCATTTCTTTAAGCATTTCTATGACTAAGTTGCCATATCTTTAAGCATTTCTATGACTAAGTTGCCATTTCTTTAAGCATTTCTATGACTAAGTTGCCATTTCTTTAAGCATTTCTATGACTAAGTTGCCATATCTTTAAGCATTTCTATGACTAAGTTGCCATTTCTATGACTAAATTGCCATTTCTATGACTAAGTTGCCATTTCTATGACTAAGTTGCCATTTCTTTAAGCAGCCATCCAGCATGGCTTTTTGGGGTGGTTAGATTCAGTAATTTCTTGCAAAAAAAAGCATTAATTAGTGCAGATTATATGTACCATGAACAAAAGAAATCAAAATTTTTGATTGTTGCAGCTGTATGGGTACTTCGTGGAAAAAAAACCTAAAACAGAAGTCCTTTCTCTTTTCTTTTTAAAATATTTTTATTGAGAACAAAGAACAAGTCCTTTCTAAATATTCAATTGAATTGAAAAGGCAATAAATGCACAAAATAATGCAAAAAATAACAGCAGTAGTGTAGATTGTCCTTTTGTGGTATTGGAGCAGTCCTTAATTAGTGTAATAAAGGGAGGTTCAAGAGCCGTTGGAATGAAACTGTTCTTGAAGCTAGAGGTGCTAGCCTTCAGGCTTCTGTGCCTGTGTGAAGGTAACAGTAAAAAGAGGTTGTGACCAGGGTGATAGGTTGCATATGATGGCAGCTTTCTTGAGGCAGCGCCTCATATAGATGTCTTCAATGGGTCAGAGTTTGGAGGCCATGATGGTCCTAGATATGTTTCTTATCTTCTTCAGTCTTCTGCGTTCTTGGGCAGTCAAATTACAAACATTAACAAATTACAAAAGAGATGTACCAGGATGTTGCCTGGATCAGAGAACACATCATGTGAAGCAAGGTTGACTGAGCTAGGGCTTTTCTCTTTGAATTGATGAAGGATGAGAGGGGACTTAAGAAAGGTATATAACATTGTGACGTGGAGATAGAGTGAACAACCAGTACTTTTTCCCCATGGCAGCAAATACTAGAGAACATCTGTTTAAAGTGAGTGGAAGAAAGATGAGGGGAGATGTCAAAGATTAGTTTCTTTACACAGAGAGTAGTGGGTGCCTGGAATGCTTTGGTGGTGACGGTGGAGGTTGGTACCATGTGGACATTTAAAAGACCCTTAGATAAGGACATAGATGTAAGAAAAATAGAGAATTAGAGGCTGTGAGGTTTGGAAGGATTAGACTGATGTGGGGTAGGTTGGCATTACATTATGGTTGAAGGGCCTATATTGTCCCATACTAGACAGATCACATGCCTTACTATTTTGATCAGAGGGAAGACCATCCTCAGCTCACAGAATGAAAGGAGATTTAGATGTTTAGACTATTACTTAGTATTTTTGCAATTGGCTCAGTCAGTTTTTTTTTGGAACATTTTAATTTTGATTTTCCAATAAACAAAATATTGCATTCTCTTTCCACATAATATGATTTGCAGAGTCTTTATTTTCTCCCTCCTTACACCCTCCCCTCCCTATCACTTAAATTATAGAAATACCAAGATATAAAAATACAAACATACAAAAACCACATAAATACCAACAAAGACGACGATCCTCCTCGAAGAAAGAGGACCTTGAATCTTAAATAAAAACAAGTAGGTAAAAACACGTTGTCTGCACTGCATTACCCATTTTATACTCTTAATCTTTTACCTGGTGGGATGGATTCTTTTCTCTTATTTTGAGGGAGGGGGGATGTGAATTATATCTGTGCACCTATGCGCCCTCAGATATGGTTGCCACACTTCATTGAATGTGACATATCTTCCGTAAATTGTAGGTGATTTTCTCCAGGGGAATGCAACACTGTATTTCCATATTCCATCTTGTGATATTTAGCTGGGAGTTGGACTTCCACGTAATCGATATACACTGTTTTAATTATACCTAATTGACTTGTTATGTGCATGGTTTCATAACTCAAAGGAAATGAGCCAACAACAATTTTTCTCAAGCAAAATATTTCAATTGGGTCTAGAGCCACTTACATACCACCTTAAGCAATCCCTTACTAATCACTGAACACCAATGGCATAGGGATTATAGAGTGGTATCTGAGTGGAAAGAAAAAGGTTGAGAACCACTGGTCTAAACTATACTTTCCTGTTGTCCCCTAGAAGTTACAACTCTAGAACCTGTGGAAAATCGACCTTTGTAATTTTTATTCAGTGTCCCCATGTCTTTCCAGAAAGATCTCACTTTTGTACATAGCCAGGTGGACAAAACTTCTAATCTCAACACTGCACTTAAAGCACATTTACACACAATCCCCTTTTGAATTAGCGTCTCCATGTCACTACAGCCAGGCAGGGTCATTGTTGGTCCCAGTTTGTCTGTTAAGAAGATCTTAATTGCAGAAAGCAGAAGAATGTTCTATTCGATAACTGCTCAAATGATATGAGCTGCCCTTGATAGTAACAATCTTCAATACACCTGATCCCCTTCTGTCCAGGATCTTATTGCCCATAGTCATTGGTATTAAATTGTTCCTGGTTCAGGGGATTTTAGGAGATGACCTCACCTTCAATCCAATACATCGATTTATTCTTTGCCATGTCTGGCATATGTTTTATTAAGGGGTTATCTGTTTTTTTCGAAACTAATTTGGCGTCCCATTTATATATAAATTCTCCTGCAATCTTTTCTCCTACCGCATGCAACCCAATTTGTGCCCAAGAAGGGGGACCTCCCCCTCAAAAAAAATAAGGCAACAATCCTCACCTGTGACGCCCAGTAGTATTTTTTTTAATCTGAAAGTTTTAAAACCCCCAATTTATATTCCCATGTCAAATTTGCCATGGAGACCTTACCATTCCACAAAAGATTTCTGACCCATCCATTGAACATTTTAAAGAAGCACTGGGGCAACAAAATGGGCAACGTTTGAAAACAATATTGTAGTCTTGGCATCACCTTCATTTTTACACAGTTGACTCTTCCCACCAATGTTATGGGCAGAGTTTTTCATCTAGGCAGATCCTCCTCAATCTTCTGGAGCAAAGGAAGGTAATTTAATTTATTTTTTTATATATAAAATATACTCCATAGGTCTTTATCCACTCTTATCCCCAGGTATTTAATGCCTTCCTGCGGCCATGTGAATTGGCTTTCCCATTGATAGGGTCTATAATCTCCTTTTGACAAAGGCATGATTTTGCTTTTATCCAGATTAACCTTATACTTGGAGACCTTCCCATAATTCTCCAGTATTGTACTCAATCTGGCCAATGACCCCCACGTTCCACCAAACACGCTAACACATCGTCAACAAAAAGGTTGATTTTGTGTTCCATCTGGCCCACCTTGAACTCCTTTATGTCTGGATCCTGCTGAATGGTTTCTTCCAGCGGTTCAAAGCTAGTATGAATAGAGCTGGGGACGATGCACAACCTTGCTTACTAGATCTACTCATCGGGAACACTGGAGACATCTTCCCGTTTGTGATGATTTTAGCCTGCAGTTATAATACAATGTCCATACCCAATTGATAAATGTTTGACCAAGTCCAAATTTCTCCAATGCCTTAAACAGCAAATCCCACTCCAATCTATCAAAGGCCTTCACCGCATCCAAGGATACGGCCACTCCAAGGTCCTCCCCCAACTGTGCCAGGTGTATTATCTTTCTTTCTTTCTTTGGCTTGGCTTCGCGGACGAAGATTTATGGAGGGGGTAAAAGTCCACGTCAGCTGCAGGCTCGTTTGTGGCTGACAAGTCCGATGCGGGACAGGCAGACACGGTTGCAGCGGCTGCAGGGGAAAATTGGTTGGTTGGGGTTGGGTGTTGGGTTTTTCCTCCTTTGCCTTTTGTCAGTGAGGTGGGCTCTGCGGTCTTCTTCAAAGGAGGTTGCTGCCCGCCAAACTGTGAGGCGCCAAGATGCACGGTTTGAGGCGATATCAGCCCACTGGCGGTGGTCAATGTGGCAGGCACCAAGAGATTTCTTTAGGCAGTCCTTGTACCTTTTCTTTGGTGCACCTCTGTCACGGTGGCCAGTGGAGAGCTCGCCATATAACACGATCTTGGGAAGGCGATGGTCCTCCATTCTGGAGACGTGACCCATCCAGCGCAGCTGGATCTTCAGCAGCGTGGACTCGATGCTGTTGACCTCTGCCATCTCGAGTACTTCGACGTTAGGGATGAAAGCGCTCCAATGGCGGCCCCGGCCTCGGTCGAGTGAGGCAGGCGGCGGCCCCGATCCGGGCAGGAGCAAGGGGGAGACGGCGGCCCCGGCCTCGGTCGAGTGAGGCAAGCGGAGGCCCCGGTCCGGGCAGGGAGTGGGAGGCGGCGGCCCCAGTCCGGGCACAGGGAGAGCAGCAGCGGCCCCGGCCCCGGTCCGGGCGAAAGGTAGACGGCGGCCCCGGCCTCGGTCGAGTGAGGCAGGCGGAGGCCCCGGTCCGGGCAGGGAGTGGGAGGCGGCGGCCCCAGTCCGGGCACAGAGAGAGCAGCTGCGGCCCCAGCCCCGGTCCGGGCGAAGGGTAGGCGGCGGCGGCCCCGATCCGGGCAGGAGCAAGGGGGAGATGGCGGCCCCGGCCTCGGTCGAGTGAGGCAGGCGGAGGCCCCGATCCGGGCAGAGAGTGGGAGACGGCGGCCCCAGTCCAGGCACAGGGTGAGCTGCGGCGGCCTCGGCCCCGGTCCGAGCAGTATGGACCGACCTAGGAGGGGAGGCAGGCCCCTCCAGCCCGGGTAAGAAATCTGCATAGGAGAAGGCCACTCCGATATAAAACCTACGACCCAAGGACCTCACTGCCACGTCCCAGCTTGCTTGGCCACGGCACACGAACCATGGGTGTAAAGGGTGGGGCCAGTACTGCGCACACTGCACTCCACCTAAAAGCTCCTTTGCGCAGGCCCGAGGACAGGTCCACGTCCTCCCCCTCAAAAGATGTTCACAAACTCAAGCTAGCATGCTGGAACATCAGAACCATGGTAGACAAGGCTGACAGCCACCGACCTGAACGTCGGTCTGCCCTCATCGCACATGAACTCCTCAGACTTGACATCGACATAGCCGCTCTCAGTGAAGTCCGCCTGGCAGATGTAGGCAGCCTCCAAGAACGCGGGCTACACACTCTACTGGTCTGGCAAGCCTTCGGATGAACGACGCCAGGTGTATTATACTGAGTAATCTAACTTCATTATATGTTGATTGCCTCTTTTGAACAAATCCAGCCTGATCTGGGTTAATTTCAACAGATGTTTCACCAACCAATTGGCCAATGTTTTTGCTATAATTTTATAATCTACATTCATTAATGATATAGGCCTATAGGAGGAGGGTTTCAGTGAATCCCTGTCTTATTTTTGGGATCACTGTAATGATTGCTGTTGAAAAAGACTCCAGGAGGGTATGGTCTCCACCGCCTGATCCACCACCTTTATAAGGAGGGGCATTAAAAGGTCTTTGAATTTTCTATAAAATTTGATGGGTAAACCATCCTCTCCCGGCAGAGTGCTCAGAGTATGTTCGATCTCTTCTCTAGAGAAAGGAGCATCTAACTCTTCTTTATCCAAATTTGAAAGCAAGAAATCATCCATTTTGGCAGGGTACCCCCATTTCTTCCCCCCCCACCCCCACAAATTCAAATTTATACAGTTTTTTACAGAACATACTAAAGGCATCATTTACTTATTTTGGATAATATGAAATCTTGCCTTCCACCCTTTTGAATCACATTAATTCTTCTGCCTCTTCTGCCCTCACCTGCCAGGACAAGTCTTTATGCACCCTTTCCCCTAGCTCATAAAACTGTTGCCTTGATCTTAAGATCAGCTTCTCTGTTTTGTATGTCTACAATGTATTGTGTTTGAGCTTTTTATTCTCTAAATCTCAATATTTTCCTCAGACCCCCAACCTTTGATAATCTTTTTCCAATTGAGCTATGTCCTGTCCAAATTATTAATTTCCTTCATATATCCCCTTTTTATTCCCAATTATATATCCCCAATATATTCTCAATTATCTGGCCCCTTAAATAAGCCTTCAATGTGTCCCAAATTTTGAAAAAAATTATCAGTAGAGGGGCAGTTTATTTCTCAGAACAGTTCTATCTGAGTTCTGACAAAGCTACAAAATTCTGGCTTTCTCAACTGCAATGGATTTATTAGCACCATAGCCTGCCTATCTGGCATTGTGATGGACAAAGTCAGGGGTGAATGGTCTACTTTCCAACTGGGCTGATGCCAGAAAAAAAAATTCTAGTATAGGAATTGTGTGCCTTGAGTTAAAGTAATAGTCCCTTTCTCTCAGATTCAGCCTTCTCCATGAGATTCAAATCTTTCATGAAGGCCAGGGTGGACTTAGCCGCCTTGGCCCTTGTCACCTTCTTGGCTGACTGATCCATGACCGATCCAGGCAAAAATTGAAACCCCATCCAATCAACATATTCTCACCACCCCCCCACCCCCACCTCCAGATACTTTCAAGAATATATCTTGTATACATTTTTCATCATCGAAATTCAGGGTATGTATATCTTCATAGATGTCAAGGATTCTGAGTATATTTGACAATGCATCATCATGTATCTCCCTGACGGGTCAGCGACTACCCCCTGGACCATCACTGGAACATTATTTCTTATTAGGATTGCCACTCCCCTGGCTCTGGAATTGACCTACCCATCCACTTTTTAATTTCGAATGTTCCTGATTTGTAAGATGGGTTTCCTGCAGGAACACTACATCTGCCTGCAACTTCTTAAGGTGTGCAAACATTATTTTTCTTTTAATCATTCCATTTAGCCCATTTATATTAAAACATAAACTTAATTGTTTTACCCATCACCCCAGTGCTTCTCCCACTCCATTCCTGTCCTCCAATATTTACCTTCCGTCCCTTTTGTCTTGTGTCGACTCCTGGCGCAGGTGCTCGTGTACAAAATAAAACCTAAACAAATTGACAAAATCAAAACCAATAATTCAAAAGAATACATAAAAAACCCCACATGGTCCCTTTTCCTTTCCTTCTTTCCCCCACTCCACTCCTACCCTTCCTGGCTCCCCTATCCCCTACAAGGGCACCAACTCCCCCTCCAATCTAGAGCATGCCTGTGGCACCCATCAAACCTCCCCACCTCCTCTGCCACTTCAAAGCTCCCCAGATACCTTTCCTTTTTAACATTAGAACCTTAGTAATAAACGTGTAACCATTTCCCCCTTTTTTTTAAAAGAAAAACTATATATACATTATTTTCAGCCAGATCCCTTCCTGTCATTGACCCATATCATGTCATTATTTTCCTTAGGAATCCTCCTGGGCTATGACTAGGCTCTTAGCAAACCTCGCTGCCTTGTTTGCTTCTGGGAAAAACTTCTCCCCCCACACCACCCCTCCCCCTCCCCGCCCAACCCCCTTGCCCTCCAGGCAGGGACACTTTTAAAGTTTCTGGATATGGTAATGCAAACTCAAGACCTTAATTTTTTAAAAGTTTTTTTTGCTGTATCAAATTCATTCCTATCTTTTTTTTTAATCAATTCTACACTTATATCTTGGGGAGGAAAAAAGAACCTTTCCCCCCTCAACTACTAATGGGCCACCTCTTTGTTACATACAGGATACATTCTCTATGTTGGTATCCCTGGAGTCTTATGAGGACTGAATGGGGTCTATGTCTCGGTCATGGTTTGGCAAAGGGGGATGGATAGGTCCCTTTCACCTGAAGTTCCTCTCCTCTCCTTTCCATTCCCAATATCTCAGGGATCCACCTTTTTTAAAAAAATGCAATGGGGTCTTTCCCCTCCTTCCCCTCTTTTAAGTCCTACAATTTTTGTTATATCTCCTGTTAAGGTTTTATAATATATCTAATTTATCCCAAATCTTTTGCCTGTCGTTTATCTCCATGTCTCTATCATCTTCTAACCTTTCTACACTGTTTTTCATCGTTTTGACCTTCTCTTCTGCCATATTTTGTTTGAAAACTTTATATAGTTTTACAGTCTCATTTTAGCCAGGTGTTATAGGGGAACAATCGTGGATAACAAGGGAAATTAGAGACAGCATTAGGTCCAAAGAGAGAGCATATCAATTGGCCAAAAAAAGTACCACAACCGAAGACTGGGAGCAGTTCAAGATGCACCAAAGGAGGACAAAGGGATTAATCAAGAGAGCAAAAATAAATTACGAAAGTAAGCTTGCGGCAAATATAAAAACCGACTGCCAAAGCTTTTATAAATATGTCAAGAGGAAAAGATTGGTGAAATCCAGAGTAGGTCCCTTGCAGTCGGAATCAGGGGAATATATAATGGGGAATAAGGAAATGGCAGACCAATTAAATTCTTACTTTAGTTCTGTTTTTACAAGAGAGGATACAAATAACCTCCCAAGGATGTTGGGAAACATAGAGACTAATGCAAGGGAGGAACTGAAAGAAATCAGTATCTCTAAGGACATGGTCTTGGGGAAATTGATGGGATTGAAGGCAGATAAATCCCAAGGGCCTGATAATCTACATCCTAGGGTACTCAGGAAGTGGCCATTCAGATAGCAGATGCTTTAAGAATTATTTTCCAGAACTCGATAGACTCAGGATCAGTACCCATGGATTGGAGGGTAGCTAATGTTACCCCACTATTTAAAAAGGGGGGTAGAGAAAAAGCGGGGAATTATAGGCAGGTGAGCCTTACATCAGTAGTGGGCAAAATGATGGAATCCATTATTAAGGATGTAATAGCAGAGCATATGACTAGCAGAGAAGGGATCGGACGGAGTCAACATGGATTTACAAAAGGTAAATCGTGCTTGACAAATCTATTGGAATTCTTTGAGATGGTGACAGGTAAAATAGATGGGGGAGAGCCAGTGGATGTGGTGTACCTGGACTTCCAAAAGGCCTTCGATAAGGTCCCACATAAACAACTGGCTTCCAAAATCAAGGCTCATGGGATTGGGGGCAAGGTATTGATGTGGATTGAGAACTGGCTGGCAGGTAGAAGACAGAGAGTTGGGATAAATGGCTCGTTTTCTGAGTGGCAGGCGGTGACCAGTGGGGTGCCACAGGGATCTGTACTGGGACCCCAGCTGTTCACAATTTACATTAATGATCTGGATGAGGGGATTGGATGTAATATCTCCAAATTTGCAGATGACACTAAGCTAGGAGGGGTTGTGTGCACAGAAGAGGGGGTCAGGAAGCTCCAGTGTGATTTGGATAAATTGAGGGACTGGGCAGATACATGGCAAATGCACTACAATGTGGATAAATGTGAGGTTATCCACTTTGGTAATACTATCCGGAGGGCAGATTACTATTTGAATGGCAATAGATTAAGAGATGGGGAAGTGCAGAGAGACCTAGGGGTACTTGTACACCAGTCTCTGAAGGCGAGCATGCAGGTACAGCAGGCGGTTAAAAAGGCAAATGGTATGTTGGCCTTCATATCAAGAGTGATTGAATATAGGAACAAGGATACCTTACTGCAGCTGTACAGGGCCTTGGTGAGACCCTACCTGGAGTATTGTGTGAAGTTTTCGTCACCTTATCTAAGGAAGGATGTTCTTGCAATGGATGGAGTGCAGAGGCGATTCACCAGGCTGATACCTGGAATGGCAGGAATGACTTATGAGGAAAGATTGCGCAAATTGGGATTGTACTCGCTGGAGTTTTGAATATTGAGAGGGGATCTCATAGAGACCTATAAAATTCTGGCAGAACTGGACAGAATGGATGCAGATGGGATGTTTCCAATGGTGGGAAAATCCAGAACCCGGGGCCATGGTTTGAGGATAATAGGCAAATCATTTAGGACCGAGATGAGGAGGAATTTCTTGACCCAGAGTGTGGTGAATCTGTGGAATTCATTGCCACAGAGGGCAGTAGAGGCAGGTTCATTAAATATATTTAAGAGGGAATTAGATCTATTTATTCAGTATAAGGGTATTAAAGGTTACGGAGAGAAGGCGGGGACGGGGTACTGAACTTTAAGATCAGCCATGATCTCGTTGAATGGCGGAGCAGGCTCGAAGGGTCGAATGACCTACTCCTGCTCCTATCTTCTATGTTTCTATGTTTTTACAGGTCATTGCTCTTCCACCATATTCACCCTTCCAGATACCTCCCCCATGGCCCTCCTGAATTCCCCTATTTCTGATGTTAAATCTTTTAAAACATTCCTCAATCTTTTTTTGGAGGCCTCAACCACTGCCTCCATTGCCTTCATGATGTTTTCTATGTCTCCAAGCCTCCTCCTTCTCTTCTCCCCATTCTCTTCCTCTCTCCTGCCTGTGATGATGACCCTCTTAGTCGACCGCTCTCCCCTTCTCCCTCCGTGTCACTGCCACCGCCACCACTGCTGCTTCTGCTGCTTCCAACATGCAGGTAAAGCCGTTCTCCCGGCTCAGCCTGCTCCTCCACCCCACCCCAGGATACGTGGTTGGGGTCGCCATCTTCCTCCACACATTCTCCCATGCTGCCCCTCTCCACCTGCGGGCCCATCTCCATTGCCACTGTCGCAACTCCCACCTCTGCCGTCTTCACTGCTGTAGCCACTCACACCGCTGCCGCCGCCTTGTCGCTTCCGTTGTTTGCAGAGCTGCTCTGTGGTTGCCAGCAACACCTTCTCTTCGTTGCTCTCCTGCTTGCTGCCTCTCTCGACCCATTCCTGTTGGTTTCTGCGGGTCTCACTTCGATGTGCAGCATTGGCTCTCCCACAGCGACACCTGCACTCTTTTCTGGGCCCGCTGAAAAGCGGGTCCCGTTGTCTTCCAACTTGACAACTTGAGCAGGTAGGTCGTTCTTTTCTTCACACGGATGCCTCGAACAGGCCCTGCCATTTTCTTTGCCACGAGGTCGCCTCTCCTGGTCTTCATGCTGTGCTGGGGTCGCTGTTTCTTTCTGAATTGTCTTTTTTTTCTTTCTTCCCTATAATCTAGAAGTTTTGAACTTATGACTGTGTTTTCTGTCATTTTTCTGGCTGTTTTTTGACTATTTTCACTTGTTTTCTCGGGAACTCTGAGAATCATGTCTACCCCCTCTATTGGCTCAGTCAGTAAATGCATCTAGCTTATCTTCCAATATTTCTAAGAGATTCCTTGCTAACAACCTAAATGTGTCTGATACTGTATGTACAATAGACCTACATGCGCTGAAAGGTTATATGTTGTTAAAGATATTAACAGAATTGTTACTTCTACAGTGAAGAATCAAGATCACACAGGCTGGCTGTCAAAAAAGTTGTTTCAGAGGTAAGCAGATTTTCTAATTTCTTAAATTTACTTCCTTTTCTGGTTTGTGGGCAAATTTCTACATTACTAGTTTGTGCATTAGCAATTTAGGTTTATATTTTTGGACAGTTAACTGGACATAAATGTTGATATCAGAATCTAATCGCAATCAGTTTTAGGTATTTATCTGGCAGTTTATCTCATGATGCCTGATAAGGAACTAAATATTTTGTAATATGTAATTGTCTGACCTGGAGAAAGAAGTAGGTGAATATGATTAAACCAAGATCTATGCTTGAATAAGCACCTGTAATTCTGTTCTGAGTGCGAATCCACTTGTGATTTTGATGACACCCTAGGCAACCGTCATAGATGTTGAGGAGGTGGCGCAGGCTGGCTGAAGCAGACCCTGCTGAAGGCGATTTTTGGAAACCGGCTCCTTCGATGTTTACCTTGTCATCTTCAAGAGCCTTTGGTGAGCATCTTTTGAATGTTCACCCTTGCCCAGTTGGTGGATCATGCCAACCTCATTATGTCCATGATCTCCACATTGAAGATAGAAGGATTGGCTTCTTCTCCTTGTCAACAGGAGTAAATGAAACTAGAACATCTTCTTACTGTGCCTTGTGAAGTACCAGTACCATATCAATCGAAGACGACACCAGCACGATATCAATCAAAGATTAGAGCAGAAAATGGCAGCACTGACTATGCAGGTCCAGTTTTGGGCACGCAACCGAATTCTTGGTCTTAATCGTGGTGGTAGAGCCGACAGATGGCGTATTTGTTGGAAGCACCAGAGATTTTGTGCTGCTACATGGTCCTGTCAGCTACCTTTTGACTTCTACAAATGGGAGCTGGGAAATGACTAGGCCCAGCAGTAGAGGCAACTGCTGTCCATAGGCACATCAGCTACCATCTTTTCCTCAAATACTATCTATCAGGTGTTCAATTTCTTGTCAATTCTGGTGCAGAAATTTCAGTGGTCCCTCCAACTACAGAGGAAAAACAGACACCCCAATATGTCATGTGTTCTTTCAGCCATGAATGATTCTCATATTCAAATATACGGCTAGAGGTCACTCACGTTGGACTTCGGTCTCGAGAAACCTTTTCGGTGGGTTTTCACGGTTGCAAACACGGCAAATTCCATTTTGGGAGTGGGTTTCTTGTCACATTTTTCTTTGTTTGTTGATTTCAAAAATCACTTTCGTGGACCTCAGCTCTTGTATGCAAGTTAGCCAGCATATATTGTCCCTCCATTGTCGTCAGCTACCTGATGAGCCTTCAACCTGACTCCTGCCCTTTCCAAGCCTTGCTTAAGTGTTTCCCTCACCTAGCGACCCTATCATATTGGTATACAGATGTTCTTTCTTTGGCTTGGCTTCGCGGACGAAGATTTATGGAGGGGGTAAAAAGTCCACGTCAGCTGCAGGCTCGTTTGTGGCTGACAAGTCCGATGCGGGACAGGCAGACACGATTGCAGCGGTTGCAAGGGAAAATTTGTTGGTTGGGTGTTGGGTTTTTCCTCCTTTGCCTTTTGTCAGTGAGGTGGGCTCTGCGGTCTTCTTCAAAGGAGGTTGCTGCCCGCCAAACTGTGAGGCGCCAAGATGCACGGTTTGAGGCGTTATCAGCCCACTGGCGGTGGTCAATGTGGCAAGCACCAAGAGATTTCTTCAGGCAGTCCTTGTACCTTTTCTTTGGTGCACCTCTGTCACGGTGGCCAGTGGAGAGCTCGCCATATAACAGATGTTAAGCATACAGTAACCCACCATAGAGAGACTTGGGGTCCTCCGGAGGTAGTGCGGGCTCATAGATTACCCCAGGTCCATCTTAAAATTGGAATTCAACCACATTCAAGAGTTGGGCATAGTCCGTAGATGTGATAACTGCTGGGCCTCACCGTTGAATATGGTTCCAAAAAAAATCTCCTGGGGATTGTCAGCCTTGTGACGATTATCGTGCCCTGAACAATTCTACCATGCCTGACTAATACAACATTCCCATTTTCAAGACTTTTCTGCAAACCTCCATGATAAATATGTATTTGTGAAAATAGATCTAGTACACGCTTACTATTAGATTCCAGTTGAAGATCATGAAGATGACCGTAATGACCCCTTTCAGCATCTTTGAGTTTCTCTGAATGCCATTCTGTCTATGGAATGCAGCTCAGACATTCCAGCAGTTTATGGACCACGTCCTTGCCAACCTCGATATTGTGTTTGTTTACATCGAGGATATTTTGGTCACAAGTGTGGATGAAGAGGAGTACAAGCGCCACCTTATCTCATTGTTTCAGAGGCTTGATGAGTTTGGCGTTGTGATCAACCCCAGGAAATGCGTTTTTGGCACGGCTGATGTTATAATTTTGGGATATAGAGTTACGCAACATGGTACTCATCGTATGAATCAAAAGTGCGATAGATTTGAGAATTTTCTATGCCCATTACGTTTGGCCAGTTACGACGTTTTTTAGACATGATGGATTTTTATCGCCGATTCCTGCTGAATGCTGCTGCATCTCTATTACCTCTTATTGAACGACTAAAATGATCCGATAAGTCCCCGTCCAAAAGACCATTAACTTTGGGAGACTGTGCTGTGCGTATTTTCAGTGATGTGAAGACTGCGCTTGCAAATGTCGTGATGTTTGTGCATCAAAAGCCCAATGCTCTGCTCTCTCACACAGAGCTGCCAGTGCTGTGGGAGCAGTGTTAGAATAACGAGTCTGTAGGCAATTGGAACCTCTGGCATTTTATTCAGGCAAAGAATTGTACGTTTACTCAAGAACTCTTGGCCATCTATCTCGCAGTGAAACATTTCTGCTTTTTATTAGAAGGTCGTCCTTTCACCATATATACAGACCACAGCCTTTTACACATGTTGTGGAGTAGAAGCACACATCTCTGTTCACCCAGAGAGATTCGGTATTTGGACTTCATCTTACAGTTTTCATCGGACGTAGGGAACATCCGAGTAAAAGTGAATGCCGTGGCTAATACCCTGTCCAGGCGCGACATTGACGCCTACTGCCATCGATTTCACCACCATGGCTCGTGAACAGCACATCGATCCTGATCTCATCCAGTATCACTAGTTCAAGTCTGGTCTCCATCTTCAAGATGTGACCCTGGATGAATTGGGTGAAAAGTTAGTCTGCGATTTTTCCATAGGAAGGCCAAGGCTTTTTGTGCTGGTGGCTACAGGTGGGAGATTTTTGAGTCTCTTCACAATCTCGCATCTTGGTAGAAGAGCCTCAGTTAAACTAGTTACAGAATATTTTACCTGGCCTCATGTTAAACGGGATGTTAGATTATGAGCAAGTCCTGCTTTCCATATCAATGTTCTAAAGTTTCCATTTGCACAAAATCCGCGCTAGAGGATTTTGTTGATCTGGATTCCTGTTTCCAGCATGTGTACCAAGAGTTGCTAACCCACTTCTACCATTTCAGGGATATACTTACCTACCCACATGTGAAGACCGGACAACCAGGTGGCAGGAGGAATTCCTATCACAGACATCTCTATGAAGATGGTTGCTAGGGATTGTTGAAGTCCATCTTTTGGTGTCTGGACACTATTACAATGGATCGAGGGTCTCCGTTTGAGTCAACGTTGTTCTGAGCTCTCACTAATCTTCTGGACAATTCTGAGAAACTTATTACTTTTACAAATCTTTTGTTCTTGCTGGATATCAGAAATATAACTGCAGTATAACAATTTAAACGAAGGCTTGTATTCACTGCATAAAACAGTTGCAGTCACAGTGAACTCCAACAAGCAGGAATCTGATAAGGTGCCGATTATTTTTACATATTGGTTGACGATATATATGGGGCAGGGCACTGTGAATCCTTTTTTCTGCTTTGCATTGACAGGGATAGTTGTGTGTCCATCCTAGGATGTTGAGCACCTCAGTTTAACACTTCAACTCTTGATAGTGCAACTGTCCCTATAGCAGCCTTTAGTTCCTGTTGAAATCTTTGGAATTGGGCTTTAACCTATAAAATTTATCAGTTGCTAGAATGCTGAGTCAGAGTTGCTGCATTTGGACAGGACATTTTTATACTACGTAAATGCAATTTATTGTGGGCAAGTATGACTAGAAGCTAGTAATGTGAAATGGTCTTTTTATTTTAGAAAAAAATTGAAGCTGGTATTGGTATAAATATCTGCTTAAAATGTGCTTTTCAGTTAAAATATTATAATAGAAGTTATAAGTGTATATGTGCACTGCATTCTATATTGACTAACAATAAATTGGTCACTGATTGATAGAGAAACAACAAGTTCTGGAGCCACCAGTACAAAACAGTCACTTGTCCCCTTAACTTTCTTCCTGTTCTTCTTCTCTCCCATATTGATCTTTGCCAAGTAGTTATCAAATCAATGCAGTCCAACTAAAGAAATAAATATAGGTAGTTTGAAACTGATATTTCCCTGTCATCTCATGGATTGATCTCAAATGAATCAATGACTTAAGTCTTACCCATGGATATTAAAACCTGCCCATTTTCATTATATTATGAATGACTTAAATTTATTTCTGCCTAAAACATTAACTGCCCAATAATTTGTAAAAAGCAAGCTTGAGTAGGCTATGCACTCTCTTGTTAGTAATTTATTGCTTTATACCACTTATTAAATGAGATATTATTTCTATATTGCAGGAACTAGAACAAATGTTACATATGTAGTACTTGGGGTGTTGCATTATTAGTTATGTCATGCCTTTCAGAGAGAATCTTAAGCCTAGTTCCTGCTGACACGAACAAAAAAGGATATTAAAGGTTACTTCTACCACCTCATTTAATTTTTAACTACATGTTATATCCAATAATTTTAATAGAACTGTAGAAAACTATAGAACCTTCAGTTCTTCTGTGCTGATCTAATATTCTGCCTAGTCCCACTGACCTGCATCTGGACTATATCCCTCTATACCACTCCCATCCATATACCTGTCCACATTTTTCTTCAATGTCAACATTGAACCTGCATTCACCAATTTATCTGGTAGCTCATTACATACCCACCACTCTCTGCATGAAGAAGTCGCCCCCCATGTTCCCTTTGAACTTTTCCCCTTTTACACATAACCCATGTCCTCTAGTTCTTATCTCACTTAACCTTAGTGGAAGAAGCCTACCTGCATTTATTCTATGCCCATAATAATTTTGGATTCCTCTATCAATCTCCCCTCATTCTTCTATGCCTCAGGGAATAAAGTCCTAAACATTTTAACTTTTCCCTATAACTCAGTTCCTGAAGTCCTCACAACATCCTAGTAAATCTCCTCTGCATTCTTTTAATTTTATTGATATCCTTCCTTCAGTTAGGTGACGGAAACTGCACACAATACTCCAAATTTGGCCTCACCAATGTATTGTACAACTATATCATAACATCCCATCTCCTATACTCCATATTGTAATTTATGAAGACCAATGTGCTAAAAGCTCACTTTGTGACCCTATCTACCTGTGATGCCACTTTCAGGAAATTGTGTTTCTGTATTCTGTTTTACAGCTTTCCTCAGTGTCCTATTGTTCACTGTGCATATCCTACCTTGATTTATCCTTCCAAAAGAACAGCACCTCACATTTGTCCTCATTGAAATGCATCTGGCATTTTGCACCCTATTTTTCCAGTTGGTCCGGATCCCTCCGCAAGCTTTGAAAGTCTTCCTCTCTGTCCGATATACCTCCAATCTGCAAATTTGCTGATCCATTTGACCACATGATAATCCAACTCAATTATATAGATAGTAAACAACAATCAATGCAGCACCGATGCTTGAGGCACATCTCTAGCCACAGGGTTCTGGTCTGAGGCACGACTACTTCTCCCACAAAGCCAGTCTGATCCAATTTACTACCTCACCATGAACAGTGTCTAATTCAATTTAATACTTTACTATGAACTCTGAACCTTCTGGACTAACCTCTCATGAGGGTCCTTGTCAGATATATAAAAAAAGTAGACGTGCAGCATGGTCAAAGGTCATTGTGGCTCACGAGCCCGTGCCATATAATTGCACGCAATTGACCTACGGTATGTTTTTGAATGGTGGGAGGAAACAGAGCATCCTATGTGGAGACATGGGGAGAACGTACAAACTCCTTACAGATACCGTGGGAAATGAACCTCGGTCACGATCACGGTCACTTGCACTGAGCTAACCACTATAAAGTCCATGTAGATGACATCCACAGCATTTCCTTCATCATCTTTCCTAGTATGCTCAAAAAAACTGTAAGATTGATTAAAAATGACCTACCACACACAAAGCCAGGTTGACTATCCCTAATAAGTCCCTGTTTATCCAAATATTTTTATAACTGATCTGCTAGAACTCCTTCCAGTAACTTATCTATTACTGATATCAGGCTCACTGGCCTATAATTTTGGATTATTTTTAGTCTTTTTTTAAACAATGGAGCAACATGAGCCACCCTCTCATCCTTTGGCATCACACCTGTGGCTAAGGATGTAAAATGTATATTTCAGAGCCCTTGCAATTTCTACACTAGCTTCCTTCAAGGTCTGAGGAAATACCTTGTCAGGTCCTGGGGATTTGCCATAAGACAGCAAGCACCTCTTCCTCCTTAAACTGTATAGGTTTCATGACTTCAACTTATTTTCCTCATTTCCATAGCCTCGGTGCCAGATTCTTGAATAAATACAGATACAAAAAAACAATTTGAAATCCCCCCCCCCCCCATCTCTTCTGTCTCCATACACAATCTTCAAGAAGATCAGTTGTGTTCCTTATGATTCTTTTGCTCTTAATAGAGCTGCAGAAGCCCTTGGGGCTTTTCTCTACCATGACTATCAGTGCAGTCTCATGCCTTCTTTTAGCCCTCCTGATTTCGTTCCTTGGATTTTTTATCCTCCTCCTTTGCTCCATGTTTACTATACTCTCTCTTCGTCATAACAAGATCCCCAATATCCTTTGAAAGCCAAGGTTCCCTATACCTGTTAACATTCCTTTTATTCCTGACAGGAACATACAAACTCTGTACCCTCAAAACTTCACCTTTGAAAGTCTCCAACTTCTCAAGCACATCCTCACCAGAAAATAACCTCTCCCATTCCACGCTTTCTAGATTCTTACTCATTTCCTCAAAACTAACCTTTCTCCAATTATAGAATCTCAACCTGAGGACCAGACCTATCCTTATCTATAATTATCTTGAAACTAACGGCAAAATGTTCCCCTACACACACTTCAGTCACCTCTCCTGTCTCGTTCCCTAATAGAACATTACTGCACAGTACAGGCCCATGGGCCCATGATGTGTACCAACTCATATATTCCTTAAAAAAAGTACTAAACCTTCCCTACCCTGTAACTTTCTATTTTTCTTCCATCCATGTGCCTGTCTAAGAGTTTTTTAAATGCCCCAAATGTTTCAGCCTCCACATCACAACACTCTAAGTGTGGTTTCACTGAAGATTTGTAGAGTTGCAATGTGACCTCTCTTGAATTCAATCACCCTTTTAATGAATCACAGCATCTTATGGGCCTTTTTAACTATCCTATCAGCCTGTGCGATCTTGAGGGAAGTATGGATTTGAACTCAAAGATCCCTCTGTTAATCCATATTCTTTAGTAACTGACTATTAACTCTATACTCAGCCTTCTGGTTTGTCTTTCCAAAATGTATCACCTCAAACTTATCTGAATTGAACTCCAGCTGCCACTTCTCTGCCCAACTCTGCATCCTTTTTATATCATATTGTAACCTTTGACAACCCTCAGCTCCATCCACAACTCCTCCAATCTTATAATCTGCAACCTTGCTGACTCATGCTTCTGCCTCTTCACCCAGAACCAGGTCCTTGTGGTACTCCACTAGTCATGACCTCCAGACAGAATACCTTCCTTCCTCTACTACTCTCTGTTTTCTACCTCCAAGCCAATTTTTTATCCACACGGCCAAGGTTCTACTGATTCCATGCCTCATGACCTTCTGAACGAGTCTCTCATAGGGGTCCTTGTCAGACGCTTTACTAAAATCCATATGGACTACATCTCCTGCCCTACCCTCATGAATTTCTATTGTTACCTCCTCAAAAAAAAGTAAATTAAACTCATGAGGCACAACCTTCCCTTCACAAAGCCGTGCTGAGTAGATTGTATTTCTCCAAATGCTCCTTAAGAATCATCGCCAATAGTTTCCACATCACTGACGTAAGACTCACAGGTCTATAGTTTCCAGGATTCTGCCTATTACCTTTTTGTAAAATAAGGGGAGTACATTTGCCGTTCTCCAATCCTCTGGCACCTCCCTTGTGGCCAAAAAGGACTCAAAGATAATAGCTACTGCTCCAGCTATCTCTTCCCTCACTTCCCACAGCAACCTGGGTATATCGCATCTGGCCCCATGGACTTATCAGTCTTGATGATTTTAAAAAGATCCAACACTTTCATCATCTCAACATTGTCCTACACACAAGCCTGTTCTATTCTTACTTCACCCTGATCAAGGTCCTTTTCCCTTGTGAATAGTGAAGCAAAATATTCATTTAGGACCTCTCTAACTTCCTCTGTTTCCAGGCATGTGTTGTCTCCTTTATCCTTTAGCGGCCCCACCTTCATTCTCATCATCCTTCTGTTCTTCACATAAGCATAGAAGGCCTTGGGGTTGTCCTCAATCCTACATGCCAAGGCCTACTTATGCCCTCTTCGAGCTCTGCTAACTCCTTTTTTAAAGCTCCTTCCTGGCTACCATATACTTCTCATAAGTCCTTCCTGTTTCCTTCTTTCTCTTGACTAGCTGCCTAACCTGCTTTGTCAAGCACACCTTGTCCTACCACCTTTTCCCTGTTCCAGTGAGACAAACCTATCCTGAACCCAACACAATTGGTCCCTAAACTTCCTCTACATTAGTTCTATGCATTCACCCTTGAACTCTCGCTAGTTCCTGCCTTATCCCATCATATTTAGCTGTTCCCCATTTAAATACTTTCCCATTTTGTCTGCTTTTATTCTCTCCATAGCTATGCTAAATCTCAGGATGATGAGGTCACTCTCACCAAAATGCTCCACCACCAAGAGGTCCGCCACCTGAACAGATTCCTTACCCAGAATTAGATCCAGTATGGCCTCTCTTCTCATTGGCTGGTCCACATACTGTGTTAGGAATCCTTGAACGTACCTGATAAATTCAGCCCCATCTTTGCAGTCAGGAAGCGCCAGTCAATATTAGGGAAGTTGAAATCACCCATAACTATAACCCTGTATTTCCTGCACCATTCCAAAATCTGCTTGCTTATCTGCTCCTCAGTGTCCTAAGGACACTGAGGGCCTAGACAGTGATTGTTCCCTTCCTATTTCTGACTTCCACCCACACCTTCTCAGTAGATATTCCCATCTACAGCGGCCTCCCTTTCTATATCTGTGATACTATCAGTACCAGTAATGCTACTCTTTCCCCCCAACCCCCCCCCCCCCCCCAACCTTTATCTCCTAACCTATTCCATTTAAACCATTTAAGCCCCAGTACCTGCATCAGGCAATCTTGCCCTTCCTCCAGCCAAGTGTCTATTATGGCCACAAGTTCATAGTTCCACATACTCATCCATGCTCTAAGTTCATCCCCTTTATTCCTAATACGCCTAATATTGAAATAGTCACATTTCAACCTCTCTAACTGGCTACTTTTATGTTTTGTCCCCTGCCTGTCCTTCTTCACAAACTCAAAACACATAGTATCATGGTTTTGACCTTCTGCCCTATTCTCTGCTCTTATAGTCTGGTTCCCACTCCCCTGCCAAACTAATTTAAACCCTCCCCATCAGCTGTAGCAAACCTCCTGCCAGGATATTGGTTCCTTTCCAGTTCAAGTGCAGTCCATCCTTTTTGTACAGTCAGACCTTCTCCAGAAGAGAACCTAATGATCCACAAATCTGAACCCCTGCCCCTGCACCAAATCTTTAGTCATGCATTTATCTTCCACAGCTTCCTATTCCTACCGTCCCTGGTGCATGGCACAAACGAGAATCATGAGATTACCACCCTTGAGGTCCTGCTTTTTAACTTCTTTCCTAACTCCTTATATTCCCTCTTCAGGATCTCAACCCCACATGGACCACAACATTTGGCTGCTCACTCTCCCCTTCCAGAACGCTGTGAAATCAGACATCCCTGACCCTGGCACTTGGGAGCCTCCATCTCGTTCGCAACCTCCTATCCACCTGCGTAACCAATGTGTCTCTAAGCACCATAGCTCTCCTCTTCTCCCCCCTTCCCTTCTGAGCCAAGGGGCCAGCCTCTGTGTCGGAAACCACCGTGACATCTCTAGTAGGTCATTCCCCACCCCTCGCCCCCAACAGTATCCAAAATAGTATATTTATTGTGATGGGGAACGACCACAGGGTGCCTTGCCTTCTCTCATTACAGTCACCCAGCTATCTGCTTCCTGACATTTGGGGGGTGGGGGGTGGGGGGGGGGGGGGGGTGACTGTCTCTCTATCACCAGCTCTGCTTCCCAAAAGATCTGGAGTTCATCCAGCTACAGTTCCCTAACTTGGTCTCCCAGGAGCTGCAGCTGATTTCACCTCTTGCAGGTGTAGTCCCAATTGTGTTGTTCCAGATTACCCACTTGCTGTACTCAGAGCATTCCACTGCCTTAGCTGCTCTCTCCATTAGCTCTTCCTAATTTAAATACAAAGGTCTTACCTTTCTGGGAACAAGCTTGTCCTCAGCCTCTAATAAGAGTTCCAGTATTAGATACTCTTTGAGTTATTATCTCTATTTGATGAGAAAACTTTCCTCAGCACATTTGACAGACCCTAACCCATTAAGCTCTTTTACAGTATGAGAGTCCCAGTCAATATGTGGAAAGTTAAAATCTCCTACAATCACAACTTTATGTTTTCTGCAGCCGTCTGCTATCTCTTTACAGATTTGCTCCTCCAATTCTCGGTGACCCCATGAGTGTGGTCATACCTTTCCCATTCCTCAGCTTCACCCATCCAGCCTCTGCAGACAAGCCTTCTAGTCCATCCTGCCTGAGCACTGCTGTGACATTTTTTCTGACTAGCAATGCCACTTCTCCCCCTTTGCATCTGGCTCTTTTGAGTCTAATATTACAGATCCCCTGAACTTTGAATTGCCAGTCCTTCCCTTCCTGCACCCATGATTCACTAATGGCCACTATGTCATAATTCCATGTACTGATCCACGCTCTAAGCTTGACTGCCTTTCCTACAATTCTCCTTGCATTGAAAAAGATAGACCTTCGAATATTGTTCCAACCATTTTATTCCCATTGTAACATAATCTTTATCCAACCCCACTCCACTATAAGCTCTGGCATTCTGGTTCCCACCCCCCAGCAAATCTAATTTAAACTCCCCCCCCCCCCCACCAAAATCGGAGTAGCACGAGCAAACCTTCCCACAAGGATATTAGTCCCTCTTTAGTTTAGATGCATATGCTCTGGAAGAGAGCCCGATGATTTAGAAATCTGATTCCCTTTATTCCTTTTGCCACCTCATAAGCTGCATTATTCTCCTATTTATAACCTAACTAGCACTTGGCACTGGGAGCAATGCTGAGATCACAACCATGGGGGTCCTGCCCTTCAACTTAGTGCCTAACTCCTTGAACTCTCTTTGCAGGACCCCTCCTACCCTGCCATTGGTCCCATCGTGGACCGCAGCATCTGGCTGCTCACCCTCTCTCTTGAGAATGCTGTAAACTCGATCTGAGACTTCCTGGATGCTGGCACCTGGGAGGCAACATACCATCCAAGATTTTCAATCTCTTCCACAGAAGCTTTTATCTATTCTCTTAATTGTTGAATCCCTATCACTACAGCTTGCCTCTTCTCCTCCCCTTCTTAGCCTCAAGGCCAGACTCCATGCCAGGGACCTGACTGCTGTGGCTTGTCCCCTGGTAGGTTGTACCTCTGGACAGTATCCAAAATGGTATAGATGTTACTGAGGAGAATGGCTGCAGGGGTACCTACATTGACAGCTTGTTCCCTTTCAGATTTCTTGTCAGAGTATATGCACGGTTGGCATAGCGGTTAGTGTTACGCCTTTACAGCACCAGCTATTGGGACCAGACCTGGGTTTGAATCCTGTGCTGTCCATAAGGAGTTTGTACGTTTTCTCTGTGTCTGTGTGTGTTTTTCCTGGGTGTTACAGTTTCCTCCAATCCTTCAAAACATACTGGGGTATAGGTTAATGGTATGTCAGTTGGGCAGCATGGATTCCTAGGGCCAAATTGGCATGTTACAATACTGTATGTCTAAAAAAAAATGACTTCACATACAATCCTGGTGTTCTTTTTCAAGAGGGTGAGGCAGAATGACTACTTATTTGTCGCGCAAAATACTGTACTCAAGAAGATGCATATGCTGTACATGTAAACAAATAAAGAAATGTAAACAAACTGTGCAAAACAGGGAGAAAAAAAAATCAATAAATGGCAAAAGAAAGAGTCCTTAAATGAGTCTCTAATTAAGTTTGTTGAGTGAAGATTCTCGATTTCTCCTGACTGGCAACCAGCTATGTTCCTCCTGCCTCCTAGGTGTTATTGCTTCCTGTAACTTTTGTCTGCTGCCCCCTCAGTCACCTGGAGTTCACCCCGGTCCCTGACACCATTTGTAAGGAGATACATCTGGATGAAAGCACCAGGGATATTAATGGCTTCCTTGACTATTCACATCCTGCAAGAGGAGCATGTCCCTGCTCTGTCTGTCATTCCCACTGTCTATGAAATACGTAAAAAATGAGAAAACCTGCCCTTGCCTGCACCTCCTGGCTGAATCCTGTTTTTCCTCTGTAGGGCCATCTTGCCTCAACTCCTGCACCATCACCTCAGCCTCTACTCTCCAAAGCTGTAAGGTCCACTCATTAATCTAGAATTCTTTTACTTCATCAGATCACAGTAATAGATATGCTAATGGAAAAGGGATTCATTCCAGAAGGATTCAGAGCATCTACACTTGCACAACTATTAGCTGAAGGTAATTGTGTTTGAAATTAACAAATTATTATGAAATATTAACCAATTAATTTGCATAGGTTGTGCTAATTTGCACTCCATATATGTAAAATGAATCTTAATGAGCACACACAAAATCTGCTCTGTTATGGAATAGATGAAAGTGAGCAGTTTTAATTTCATGAGAAGATATAGACTGCATTGTTTCTTTCTAAAATATTTTATTGATGTTTACATTATACACAATTGAACAGTACGTTGTAAGATTCAAAAGAAGAGGAAAAAAAAAACCCTTATAATTCAGAACCCCGACAACCAAGCAAGGATAAAAGCTGACACATAGGAATCAAATGATAACAACCTGGAGATGGACAGCACAGCACCAAAGCTTCAGAACAACCCTAATTCTTTAGGTTATGATAATAGTCCGTAAGTGGGCCCTACATCTTTTGGAAGTTAATATTTGACTCTTTAATGACATATCCTATTTTTTTTCTAAACTTAAACAAGACTTAATATCACAACCATTGTGTATGTGTAGGAGGAGTATTGTCTTTCCATTTACTTGAAATTGCACGTCTGGCTTTCAGTGAAATAAAAGATAAAATTTGGTTTTGAGTTGGAGTCAGTAAAACATCATCATCTTGAAATGATCTGAATAGAACAATTAAAGGGCAGGGTTCTAATCTGATCACCAATAATGTTTGAAATATTTTTCCAAACGTTTTCTAAACTAGAGCAAATCTAGAACATGTGAACCAAAGAAACATCATCAATTTTACATCTGTCGCATAGAGGATTTGTATCTGAATAAAAATGAGGCAATTTAACTTTATTCATATGTGCTCTATGGACCACTTTAAATTGCAACAAATAGTGCCAGCAAAAAAAAATAGGTCATATTCATCAAATTACAAATAGAGTCCCAAACCTTATCTGAGAATGAAAGATTCAAATCCTGCTCCCGATTGTTCTTAATTTTAACTAATGAGGCGATTCTTAAATCTTGCAAATTATTATAGATAAGAGAACCTTTATGAGAAAGTTGTAAATCAAAAAAGAATGTTTACCTTGGGGATTCTTGGAAGTCAGGGATCTGTGATTGAGAATCATTGTGAGAATTTTCTTGAAGAAGAGTGGGTTGCTTGATGGTCAATTGAACATGTTACTATAAATAAAATTGGAAAGGCAAATTTAAATAGGTCATCTACATTGAATGGTAGACAATTGAGGAGTGCAGAGCAACAAAGGGATTTAGGAGTGATGGTAAATAGTACCTTCAAGGCTGATACTCAGGTAGATGGTGTGGTGAAGAAGGCGTTTGGAATGTTGGCCTTCATAAATCGGAGTATTGAATTCAAGAGTAGGGAGGTTATGATGAAATTATACAAGGCATTGGTGAGGCCAAATTTGGAGTACTGTGTACAGTTTTGGTCACCAAATTATAGGAAAGAGATAAACAAAATAGAGAGAGTGCAGAGAAGGTTCACGAGAATGTTGACAGGATTTCAGGGTCTGAGTTACAGGGAAAGGTTGAGCAGACTGGGGCTTTTTTCTCTGGAGCGTAGAAGATTGAGAGGGGACTTGATCGAGGTGTTTAAGATTTTAAAAGGGACAGACAGAGTAAATGTGGATAGGCTTTTTCAATTAAGAGTGGAGGAGATTCAAACTAGAGGACATGGTTTAAGATTGAAGGGGGAAAATTATAAGGGGAACATGAGGGGAAATTTCTTGACGCAGAAGGTGGTGGGGATGTGGAATGAGCTTCCGGCAGACGTGGTCGAGACGGGATCATTGGTTACATTTAAGGAAAGACTGGATCGTTACATGGATAGGAGGGGACTAGAGGGGTATGGACCGGGTGCTGGTCAGTGGGACTGAGGGTGGGGATTTGCTACGGCATGGACTAGTAGGGCCGAACTGGCCTGTTCTGTGCTGTAAGTGGTTATATGGTTATATGGTTATTTCCTGATGTAGCAGTAGCATTTAGTACCTGTTTCCATGCTGTGAAACCCTTTGGCTCATCTTGTCCATATCAATCAAGTTGTCCACTGAAACTACCTGCCTTTGGCCCATATCTATCTAAATCTTTTCATGCAACTGTTTAAATGTCTTTTGAATGTTGCAGATGTACCTGCTTCTATTACTTCTGACAGCACGTTCCACTCACCACCCTCTGTGTGGGGGAGATAATCTCCTCTTGGATCTCTTTTTATATCTTTCCCTTTTTTGTCTTAAAACGATACCCTCTGATTTTCGGCTCTTCTTCCCTGAGAAAATGACAATGAGTATTTATCTTTAACCCCTGATTATTTTATAAACTTCCATAAACACCCCGCCCCCCCCCCCCACCCCTTTCAGTTTCCTGTGCTCTGGAGAGGTCCTGGTTACATCCTCCTGAATCTTTTCTGTACCTTTTTCAGTTTAATGTCGTCCTTCCTATAATTGGAGAATTAGATCTGCATGCAATACTTCAAATATGGTCTCACCATTGTTTTGCATATTTGTAATGTGACATCCCATCTCCTGTATGCAATGCCTTCCAAATGAAAGCAAATGTGACAAATGCTTTCCTGATCACCCTTTCTACGTGTGTTGTCTTTTTTTGAGATGCCAAGTGAAATGACTCCTTGATTCCTTTGCCCAAAGAGTTTTATCAACCAGGGTTGCATTTGGAGTCATACGGCTATGAGACAGGCCCTTCAACCCACCAAGTCTGCCTGACCATTCAGCACTGATTTACTTACAGTAAAGCTGCTTTAATCCTATTTTCCTATTTTATTCTCCTGTCATTTATCTCCTTTCCCATCCCTCGCCCCCCCCCCCCACCCCCCACCCAAGATTCTATCATTCGCTTGTACATATACAGTGTCCAATGTCAGAGGAAACCTCAAAACCCCACAGACAGTGCCCAAGGTCAGGATTTGAGCCTGGGTTCTTGCAACTGTGAGGGAGCAGCTCGATCATCTTGCACCACTGTGCCACCTGATTGTGAAGATTGACTCTGCCTCGCAACTGACACATGTACTGCAACTCAAAGTATTTTATTGTAATTGGTATGCAAATAGTCTCTCTATATTGCCTCTACCCCCCAGGAAACAAATTCCACATGAGTCACTATCTGGAGCCTACTTTAACCCAATCCAAGTTGTGTTTTAAAGATCTTCACTGGGATCAAGAACACAGTGGTGTAAGTATATTTAAATTATCATTCATTTGTATGTGTGATTCTGCATGCAACTTACAACTCTTAATACAGACAGTTTGGTTTTGGCAAACAAATGGTACTCCCAGCAAACTTCCCATATGACTTTAAAACCATATCCCAATGTCCATACATATTAATATTTTAATTCCCATCACTGATTCTCACTTTAAATTCCACCTTTTCACAGCACTATTCTGTTTTATATTTCTTCACTATTGTGGTGGTACACCGCCGGCCTACTGCAGGGGGCAACCTCTGTAACTGCAGGAGTGTACCGCCGGCCTACTGCAGGGGGCAACCTCTGTAACTGCAGGAGTGTAAGCGGACAGGACAACACCTGGCTGGCTGTCAATCAGTTGGCCTGAAGGGATCAAGCCCCACCCGGTCGGGTGTCAATCACCCTCCGGGATATAAGCCTGCACCGGCCTACCGAAGCTCACTCAGAGTTACTGCAGCTACAGCCAGCCTGGCTCTGTGGAAGTCTTTGTGGATTAAAGCCTGTTGTACAGTCTTTACCTTGTGTGCGTCTGATTCTGGCTAACAGCGCACCACAACTGTTGTGACTTTAAGTGACCCTCACGGAGCCTGGATATGTAGATGTAACATTCAGCATAACCAAACACATAGGGAAGACTTGGTGGAAGAATCTCACCTAAGCCTAGTAATTATAGACCTGTGAACTTAACACCAGTGAAAAGAACCTATGTTTCTCCAATCTCTCTGGACTACTAACAGTCCAATCCAGGCAAAATCTCTCTACAAATCCTGTCTGAGACACAGAAACTGCAGATGGTAGTATCTTGAGCAAACAACGAGAAGCTGGAGGGACTTGGCAGGTTGGGTGTTGATGTCATCATCAATTCATCGTGGTGCACAGATGTTACAATCACGTCTCAGTTTTGCTCATCCGACCTGGAACGTCTGGCGATCAAATGTCATCCATTCTACCTGCCAAAGGAGTTCACCCCCACCATCCTAGTCACAGTGAACATTCCGCCCCAGGCTGACATCAGGCTGGCACTAGAGGGACCGAACATTGTGATGAACAGCCACGAGACAGCACATCCTGATGCCTTCCCGATCATTGTGGGAGACTTCCATCAGGTGAACCTGAAGAAGTCTCTGACAAACTACCACCAACACGACTCATGCAAGACCAGGGGATCCTACACACTCGATCACTGCCACATCACAATGAAGAACGCATACCTCGACTGCACTTGGGTAAGTCTAATCATCTGGCTGTACTTCTACTCCTGGTGAACAAACAGAGACTGAAGATCACAGCACCAGTGGTGAAGACAGTGAAAGTAGGGTTGAGGGAGGCGGATGAGCGTCTACAGGACTCCCTTGAATCGGTGGACTGGAACATATTCAAGAACTCATCCATAGATTTGAATGAATATACAACAGGCGTCACTGACTTCATCAAGACCTCCATTAGTGGAAATTAGTGAGTTCCCTAACGAGAATCCCTATATGAAATGGAATTAGCCACCTGCTGAGGGTGAAAACAAGGGTGTTTTAAGGCTGGGGATTGGGATCTTTACAAGAAGTCGAGGTATGACCTGCGGAAGGCCATCTCTGGAGCGAAATGGCAATTCCGGAGGAAGCTATAGACAGAGACAGATACACGCCAGCTGTGGCAAGTAGTGCAGGCCAATACAGCCGACAGAATGAGGGCGAACACTACAGATGGCTGTGATGCCTCACAACCCAATGAGCTGAACACCTTCTATGCCCTCCTTGAGAAGAAGAACCAACAGTGCCTACTAAAATTCCTGAAAAGGCTGGGAACCCTGTGATATGTGTCTCTGAGGGTGATGTCAGAACATCATTCAAGAGAGTGAACACTCACAAGGCATCAGGCCCTGACGACGTACCTGGCAGGGGACTGAAAATCTGCGCCAACCAACTAGCTGGAGTATTCACAGACATTTTCAACCTCTCATTGCTGCAGTCAGAGGTTCCCACCTGCTTCAAAAGGGCATCAATCATCCCGGTACCCAAGAAAAGTAGTGTGAGCTGCCTCAATGACTACCCCCAAGTAGCACTAACTAACTTCTACTGTGATGAAATGCTTTGAGAGGCTGGTCATAGGCAGAATTAACATGTACCCAAGCAAAGATCTGGATCCACTGCAATTCACCTATCGTTACAATCGCTTCACAGCAGATGCAATATCGCTGGCACTCGACTCAACTCTGGATCACCTCGAAAACACCGATTCATACATACGGCTACTCTTCATTGACTAAAGCTTGGCCTTCAACACCATTATTTCCTCAGTGCTGGTCAAACTATAGGCCTCTGTACCCCCTCTGCAACTGGATCATTGACTTTTTCATTGGAAGATCAGTCAGTACGAATTGTAAACAACAAGCCATTTCACGTCAGGCCCCGCCCTCCAGAGCTGATGAAGGCGGGGCAACTGGTCCTGTAGCACCCCCCATCATAAATATGAGGCAGAGCAATGGCCGTCTTCCCTACCCATAATCCCCCATGCAGCTGGAACTGCTCTGTGGTTCCCAGAACAGTTCCAGCTGCGTGGGGGATTATGGGTAGCGAAGACGACCCTTGCTCTGCTGCGTTTTGAGCCACTGAAATGGCCCAGTGTGGCTGTCTCAGCCTGCATCAGCTGCCCCCTGGTGGCTCCCGCTGGCTCCGACAGCCCCCACCGCCCCGACAGGCCCCCACCGGCCCCCGCTGACAGCTCCTGCTGCCCTGCCGGCCGCCGCTGAGAGTCCACGCCAGCCACCCTCGCTGACTGCCTCTGCCAACGGCTCCCACTGCCCCGCTGGACCCCACAGATGGCTGACAGTCCCCCGCCCAGCCGACGGACCCTGCCAGCTCCCACTGCCCTGTTTGCTCCCACCCTCCGCTCCTACCTTGGAAGGGGAGGGATGAGTGGGGAGATGGGTCATGGGTTGATGACATCATCAAGCCTCCCCTAACCAGATGCTTCCTGCTTCTGTACATTCAGGTCAGACGGTGGAGCGCTATGCTTCGCCTATTATCCTTCCCCGAGAAGGGTTGGAATAGCTGCCTCAGAGCCAGCCATGACCCATTCGGGAGGGTATGTCTTTAGCCATTAGGGTGAAGAACCTCTGCCTTTACAGACTGGTGTTTTCCCTGCTTGAAAGAGCCTAACGTCTCCTCACTCATTATCAACACAGGTGCACCCAAAGGATGGGTGCTTAGCCCACTGCTCTTCTCACTATACACCATGACTGTGTGGCCAGACTCAATTCCAATGCCATCTACAAGTTTGTGATGACACCATAGTTGTCGGCAGAATCACAAATGGCAATGATGATGTGTACAGGAGGGAGATAGAGCAGCTTGTTGAATGGAGTAACAACGTCAGCAAAACCACAGAGATGATTGTGGACTTTATCGAGGACTCAGTGGCGGAGAGGTTCAAGAACTTCAAATTTCTGAATGTCAACATCTCCGAGGACCTGTCCTGGAGCCTCCACATTGAAGCAATCTCAAAGAAAGCTCGCCAGCGGCTATACTTTGTGAGGTTTCTGAGGAGATTCATTATGTCACTGAAGACTATAACCTCTACAGGTGGTCCGTGGAGAGCATTCTGGCTGGTTGCATCACTGCCTGGTATGAAGGCGCCAACTCTCAGCACAAGAATAAACTCCAGAGTGTTGTTAACTCGGCCTGCGACATCACAGGCCCCAGACTTCACTCCGTCGAGGACATCTACATGAGGTGGTGTCTTAAAAAGCAGCCTCTATCCTCCAAGATCCCCCACCACCCAGACCATGGCCCTCTTTACTTTGCTTTCATTGGGGTGAAGGGTACAGGAGCCTAAAGACGAGCACAAGGACAACTTCTTCCCTGCTGCTATCAGATTCCTGAATCATCAATGATCCAAAGACACTGTCTTACTTTTTGTGCTCTATTATTTATTTTTTTTATAGTAATTGTCGTAAGATGCAGTAAAACATTGAATTTATGACTTACGACAAATTCTGATTCTGACACAGGGAGAGAAATGGACAGTCAGTGTTTTGGGTTGGGATTTTCTCAAGACTGATGAGTAATTACAGCACTTAGGTTGTTCTTATTTAAATTTTCAGTATCTGCTTCACTAATACGTAAATATTGAGAATTAATGTAAATTGCTCAAATGTAATTCTCAATTTGTTCCATGTTTGCAGGTCCGCCCCAAAAAGACGCACATTGAATTAATGTTTACATTGTGGAGCTGTAAAATGATTCCTTTGCCGCGGTCTGGTGTCCAGGTGTTAAGCAGACAAGTTCGCTGCTGTCTTTTTGATGGTCAAAAGGTAAGAAATTCATAAATCAGTCCTTCAATTTTAACTCATACTATGGAGCATAAAATGGTTTGCAACCGGAAGCACAAGATATTCACTGTGGACAGAGCCCAGGTGCTCAGCGTAGCAGTCGCTGAGTCTGTGTTGGTATCGTCACAGGGTCTGTTATTCACACTGCCTACTATTCCCATCTGTCTACCAACCCTCCCATTTTGGTACCATTGTTTTCTAATCGCTCTGCAGCCCTTTGTTACCTCTGCTTATCACCTCCCAGCATCTGTCACTCGCTCCACCCATTTTCTTGCCTGATTCCATCTGCCCAACAATCCATTCTCAATAGAATCCACCTACTGCTTGCCAGCTCCTGTCTTGTCCTGCCCTCTCTCCTCTTTATACTAGCTGTCTCCCTTTACCTTCTGTCCTGATGAAGGGTCTTGACTGAAATATCCCTTTGTCTCCATGGATGCTGCAAAACCCACTGATTTCTTGCAGCAACTCATTTTTTTGTTCTTTTCATCACCACCCCCCCATTTGAGTACTATTTTAAATCATTCCCTCATGCAACGTAGGAAAGGTTGGGATGAATTACCTCCTCCTGTTTCTATTCTTTTCGACGTAAGAACTTAAGTGGAAGCAGAAGTAGTACATCAGCACCATTTTGCTGTGGTATTCCAATATCTATAAAATTTACAGGTCTCTGTTTTGTAGGAACCTAATGACTTAGGTTCCACAGCCTTCTGAGGTAGAGAATTCCAAAAATTTAACACTGTCAGTGTGAAGCCATTTCTTTTCATTGCTGCACTGAGATGAAGACCTCAGATTCCAGACTTCGTGGGTGGACAAGCATATTCCCTGCTTCCCTCCATTGTCAAAACCTGTAAGAATTTTGTAGGTTTCAAAGAGATCTCTTCTGAACTCTGGAAAATCCAGCCTCGGCTACTCATCTGTTACCATGGCAAATCAGCCATCACTGGAGCCAGACTGGTGAGTCTTTGCTGCACTCTTTGGTAGGTTCATTCTTTTTAGGTAAGGATGCTTAAATTGTACACAATACTCCAGGTTTGATCTGAGTAGGCCCACATGTAATTGGACCAAGACAACTCTACTCTTGAATTTATTGTCGACTTTAAGAAAGGAAAACCAGAAGTATAAGATCCAGAAATCATTGGGTGATCAGAGGTGGAGAGGGTAAATTCCTGGGAGTCACTATCTTGGAAGACCTGTCCTGGACCCATCATATTATTGCCATTGTGAAGAAAGCATGAGAGGACCTAAACTCTCTTACGAGTCTACGGATGTTCAGAGTGTCATCATAA